>NW_026898614.1:0-55186 GCF_033153095.1 Gastrolobium bilobum
TTCTTGGCACTTGGTTCGGTTGGTCATTTTGATCTTCTAGTAGTCTCCTGAACCAAAATCCAATCCAAACCGCTCTGTGTCTCCAACCTCTGACCAACAGGTAGGTGTCCTACACCTGCGACCATACAAGGCCTCGTAGGGAGCCATACCCAGACTAGCATGAAAACTATTATTATATGAAAACTCAACCAGCGGGAGATATCGATCCCATGCAATACCCTGCTCCAGGGTGCAAGCCCTCAGCATATCCTCCAACGTCTGAATGGTCCTCTCAGTCTGACCATCCGTCTGTGGGTGATAAGCAGTGCTCAGTCTCAACTGAGTGCCAAGAGCCTCCTGCAATGCTCCCCAGAAGCGAGAAGTGAACTTCGGTCCCGATCACTAACAATGCTCTCAGGTGAAGCCTCACAATCTCCTTCACATAGAGCCTAGCCAATCTCTCAGAGAAATCTACCCGAACTGGCAAAAGTGTGCGGATTTTGTGCTATCCACAATCACCCGGCACCCCATGCAAGCACTACACAATCTCCTTCACATAGAGCCATACCAATCTCTCAGGCAGAGAAATACCCGAACTGGCAAAAAGTGTGCGGATTTTGTCAATCTTGACCGTATAGAATCATAATCTAATTCTGGTCATCAGTTCATTCTCAATGCTTGTGATTTCAAAGCCACAAATTTTACATGGAAAGATTTTAGATAATTGAATATCTCTGAACCTCTCAATCACATCATAATCTCTGATCATCATGCTTGATATGCTCACAGATTTACGGCTCAGTGCATCAGCTACAACATTAGCCTTGCCAGGATGATATTTCAATTCAAAATCATAGTCTTTTAGGAACTCGGTCCACCGTCGTTGTCTCATATTCAGCTCCTTTTGATCAAACAAGTATTTCAAGCTCTTGTGATCGCTGAATACTGCAAATTGCATTCCATACAAGAAATGCCTCCACTGTTTCAATCCAAAAACAATTGCAGCAAGCTCAAGGTCATGGGTCGGATAATTTTCTTCATGCGGTTTCAATTGCCTTGATGCATAAGCTACCACTCGCCTATCTTGCATCAGCACACAACCCAGTCCCTTTTTAGAAGCATCGCTGTATAACTCAAACTTACCTTCCGGATCAGGAAGTACTAACACCGGAGCAGTCCTCAATTTCTCCTTAAGGCTCTGAAAGCATTCCTCACATTCCTGCGTCCAAACAAATGGAGTATCCTTCCGGGTCAAACGGGTCAATGGCAACACCATGGCTGAAAATTCTTTAATGAATCTCCGGTAATAACCAGCCAAACCCAGAAAACTTCTTATTTCAGTTACTGTCTTGGGTCTCTCCCAATCAACAACTGCCTCTATCTTGCTAGGATCAACCGCCACTCCATCAGCAGAGATAACGTGACCCAGAAATTGCACTTGAGAAAGCCAAAATTCACATTTAGAAGGCTTTGCATATAACTGTTTCTCTCTGAGAATTTGCAACACAGTTCTCAAGTGACCTTCATGCTCTTCCTTACTCTTGGAATATATCAGGATATCATCAATAAACACAATCACGAATTGATCCAGAAACGGCTTAAATATGCGATTCATGTAATCCATAAACACCGCAGGAGCATTAGTGAGTCCAAATGGAATTACTTGATACTCATAATGTCCATATCTAGATCGGAAGGCAGTCTTCGGAATATCTTCCTGCCTAATTCGGATTTGATGATAACCCGACCTCAAATCAATCTTTGAGAAAACACAAGCACCCCTCAACTGATCAAGCAAATCGTCTATGCGAGGGAGAGGATACTTGTTCTTAATGGTAACCTTATTCAACTGACGGTAATCAGTGCACAATCTCATGCTACCGTCCTTCTTCTTAACAAATATGACTGGTGCTCCCCACGGGGACACACTTGGCCGGATAAACTGCTTAGCCGAAAGCTCTTCAATATGCTTCTTTAACTCGGCTAATTCCGGTGGTGACATCCTATACGGAGCCAGAGAGATAGGCCCCACACCAGGCAATAGATCAATCGTGAACTCAATCTCTCTATGAGGCGAAAGTTGTGGAATTTCATCTGGAAACACATCCACAAACTCCCTCACCACGGAAATAGTGACAATCTCCTCATGACTTCCGCCTACTAAACCCCCCACAAAGACATATCCCAATGCCCCGGCCCTCAAAGCCTTTCTAACCTGCAACACAGATAGATATGGGAAAGAACTAGTAGCAGAATCATCAGCATCAAGCACAATCCTTTTACCACAGCAGTCTATCATAACACAGTTCTTTGACAACCAGTCCATACCCAAGATAACTTGAAGGCTGATCATAGGTAAACAAATAAAATCCAGCACGTAATCTCGGCCTTCATATTTGAACTCAACATCTTTACACAATCACGGAGGTATAACACTCCTCTCCAGTAGCAGTAACCACTTTCATTGGAGGGCGAATGTCGTACATTTGCAGATTTAGCCCAACGGCCATAAAATCAGACATACAGGAGTGTGTAGCTCCTGAATCAAACAACACTTCAACATTCATACCATCAATATAAATTGTACCTTTCACTAGATTAGGAGCCTTCTCCGATTGTTGACGGTCCATGGTATATACTCTACCAACCGTCTGAGACTCTAGCATAGGTGGAACCACAGAGACAGGAACAGCAGTAGCTTGAACTGCCATAGTCCTCGCTTCGTTCTGAGGACACTGCCTGGAATAGTGAACGGATCTTCCACATTTAAAACAGATCACCTCACCGGTAGCACATGGACCTCTATGCTCCTTGCCACATCCCTTGCACTTGGGAGGAGGTCCTCTATCAACAAAATTCTTCTGAGTCCCGGGCTTTTTGAACAAGTCAAAAGGCATATTCACATTTAGCTTCTTGCCTTGCATCTTTCTGTTCTTCCAATAACCTGAGCCCGTTGCTTTATTGGAACTAGGTGTCTGGGCCTCAGAAGGCTTCTTGGTTTGGGACACCTTGTACACTTCTTCTACCTTCCTGCACTGATTTACAAACCGACTGAACTCTCGGATGTCACAATTTGACATCTTCCGAGACATCTTCTCATTAAGACCCCATTGGAACTTGGAGGTCATTTCAGCCGGAGTGGGTAAGGCTCGCCCATAGTTGGCGTATTTCACCAACTCATTGAATTTTACAAAGTATTGGTCAATTGACATTGACCCTTGCTTGAGATCGTTATACTCATTCTGCTTCTGTTCCCTAGCCTCTCTAGGAAAATAGTTGTCCAAGAACAATGTCTCGAACAACCGCCAGGTGATTTCCCGGCCTTCAGCTTCTAGGGGCTGTACGGTATTAGTCCACCAATCCTCCGCTTCTTCTTCCAGCATGTACATAGAGTATATTAACTTCATTGCGTCAGGGCATCTCATCACCCTAAATATCTTCTCCATAGCTTGGAGCCATTTTGCAGCCGCCATTGGCTCATAACCTCCCTTAAAAGAAGGAGGTTTGTGTTTTCGGAAAGCCATCAATCTTCTTTCCTCCACTTCATGGTCACCGACATTCTCAACTCGAGGTTGACGAACCTCGGTGTGATGACTACGACTTCCAGAATGGTGACTACCCTCACCTTCATTGTTACCCACTACACCTTCTTCCTGTGAAGGAGGTGGAGAAGGCGTAGCAGTGTGAGGAGGAGGAGTGGGTTGCCGGTTCACGGGCCTAGGACCCCTCAACGTCCTCAACTCAGTCATCATTGCGGCCATGGCAGTCCGCGAGTCTTCATTTGTTTTCATTAGATTCTCATTGGCTTGCCTGCTAGCAGCCAACTCCCTCTGAACGGCTGCAAGAGCTTCAACCACGGGATCAGGTTGTACGCCCGTTGCCCCACGGCCACTTCTAGGCCTCACAAGAGCAGCCAAAACAGGTTATGGCTGAGCATTGGTGTTTGATGGTCCGGGGTTGTTTCGGTGCCTCGTCATGTTACACAAAGAAGTGAGTTGATCAGGCCCACACTTAGTGATCACAAATGCAATAATCATAAAGAGTACTAAAACAACTATAAAGCATCAAACACTAGGCATACTCAACAATAGCCAACAGTTATTCCCTACGAAACTGCTTTGATACCATAAAATGTAACACTCCGTTCTAGAACTGGTTTGTTAACATCACATTATGATATTAAGCGCAGTTACAATCACAAGGGTTCAATTAAAATCCGGATAAATTTTTCATTTTAAAACATACCGAACTTATAATACCCAATTCCGTGATCATAACCATATTACCAGGCGGAATCAGATAAATTAAGCTTAACATCATGTTCTTATTCCATTTTTAAACCATTAATTTACTTCCTAATTATTTCACAACTTCTACTATATTGTAGATCTCTTCATTAGCTACGCGTGGCTTCAAACCGCGCTGAAATCGGAGCACTGTAGCCCAAGTTATGATAATCGGGAGCAACACAAGAGAGTGTTGGTCACAGGCCCCACGCGCTTCAGCGCGCTACCGGGCGCTCAAGCGCGCGTTATCGGGCGCTAAAGCCTCCATCTGGGCCCTTAAGCGCACGGAGGCAGGAAGCATCAGGTATTTCAGTGTAAATGGGCGCTTAAGCGCGCATCAGGGCGCTCAAGCGCACTATCCTGGGCGCTTAAGCTCCCATTTGGACGTTTTAGCGCGCAGAGACAGAAGCATCTCCTCCTTCAGTGGCTAAGGGCGCTCTAGCGCGGAACAGGGCGCTCAAGCGCGCAACCCTGGGCGCTTAAGCCCCACTCTGGGCGCTAAAACTCGAGGAGACAGTAAGCCTCCCTTCCTTCTGCAGCGAAGGGCGCTTAAGCGCAAACCAGGGCGCTCAAGCGCGCAATCCTGGGCGCTTAAGCCCCCACTTTGGGCGCTCCAGCGCGAGGAGGCCGAATGCATTGGCACTCACAGGGGCAGCAGGGCACTTGAGCGCGCTCCTGGGCGCTTAAGCGCTCTGCCAGGGAATTCCAATTCCCACATTTTTCAAGTCTAAGTCTAGGGGAAGATGCATCCCCATTCCAAACCCCAATTGTCCATGCCCCAAAACTAAATCCTAGCACTCATCCAACCTCTCCTCATGAGATTTAGCTAGAATTTGGGCAGCATAACCTTTGTTTTCTCAACGTTTCCCAATTTAAACAAAAGGTACCTAATTGATTCTCAGCCCAACCAATTCAATAACTCAATACATAACAAGCATGCATATATTGAATTTCAAGTAGGCATCATTTACAGTACATATCCATTACAAATCATGGAACTTAGCTTACAAAACACTATGATCATTCCCTTGGCTCCCATCAACAAAAGAGATGACCAAAGGCATGAGCATATGCTAAGTCCATTCCAATATACAAATCATAAATCTAGCATTGCCTATTAATTACAATTCTATACATGTGAGCTACAAAACAACATGTATAATCTCAAAAGAAATGCCACATTTCATGCATATGCTAATCCAGATATGGCCACTTGCCACCAGAGGCTCCTGCAGCATCCTTACCTGAAAGGGGGTCCCCACAACACGGGGTGAGATATACGAATATATCCAGTAAACCAGGGGTCTTTGGAGCTTCTCTCCACCCCACAGTTCCATATCAGTGTAATAGCAATAACAATAATAATGCAGTAAATACATATCTATGCAAAGTGCAATACATCTCCAGGAGAAATCCCTCGAACTCTCAAGCTGTCCTAAGGAAACTCAGATGCAAATAGTCCTACTGGCCAGCTAACTACCAAGTATGATTTACGCATCGTCATGCAACATACCAACATAGGGAAACACCATCCTATGCCAGACCAAATGCATACACATACGTATAACAAAGCATTACACCATTTTATTGAATTTATATACACAATCACAACCTCTACCCTTTCAGGGCTTGGTGGAACAGTCAAGGGAATTACACCCAAGGTCCGAAGGCTTACCTCAAAGCTTCCGTTCAACCTTTGTTCACCACCAACGGTTCAGCAACCAATCAATTTTGGTTTCAACAATGACTTACAAGTAACACACCTACACCAAGGTGCCATAGCATCAATCATACTTTACAATGAATATTCATATATACTCATTAATACCACAACGACTCTACATCCCAACTTAGCAAGAGCTTACCTATTCCAAGGAGCTAGTCAAGCTCCATAGTTTGCTCCAATGGTTGATCACTCACGGTTGGTCCAAATGTCTCAATCCTAGACATCACAAGGACGCAATCATCAATCAACCAAGTCAAACCATTCATTAACAATGCAAGAAATCTAATATCTAAGTGTCATATTCTTGCCATTTTCCAAATATACTCATTTAACTAACTAGGCTTATTTTTACCGATTAAATGACATTCCTAGCATTTTCCATAACATGCTCTAAGCTCCATTCTTCCTAGAACATAGCTAATTTGAACAACATTTCATCAAAACCCCAATTCACTATTCATTGAACCCTAACTCATGCAATTTTCCATGAAAATAAAGTTCAAGGGGTAGAATCTTACCACCAATGGTTGCACAACCAAGGATTGATGGCTCCTCAAGCTTCAATGGAGGTTGAAGCACTCAAAACTCCAAATTTCACCAAATGGGCGAATTTTTGAGAGGAAATATCTCACCACACAAAGCTCCCCACTAAGAACTAAGCTTGGATTATGAAAGAGGGGAAGATTTAGAGTGGTTTAGGCTTTTGAATCACTCCAAATGGTTGAGATTTGCAATCTCTAGGTTTTCCCTCCTTCTTCCTCTCTTCTCCCTCTCTTCTCTTCTCCTCCTTTCTGTTTGCTGTCGACGGGCAACGGGGGGAATGGGTTCTCTTTTTGCTTCTTATCACTTAACATAAGTTAAGTGGTAACATGTGGGTATTGGTTCGTCTATCTATTCAACTCCATTAATTACCAAACTTTACCCAAAAGTCTGGAATATTATTCTAGGAATATCTATAATTTTATTTTTATATTTTGGGCACTTTCGCCAGTACCCATTTATACCCCTTAATTTTCACTGAGTACACTTTTTAACTCCAAAATGACTCAGATTCATTTCATTAAGCCTTATACTTAATTTTACTCACTAAAACATGTTTAATTATTTAATTACATGTAATTTGCTAATTAATTAAGTTAGGACTATTACAGTAACTGGTATGAAAAAATTAATATTGAAAGTAATACCTACATTCATCACATGGATCGGAATATGTTTTATTTGCTATTCATATGAAGCTTTTCCTCTTATAAAAAATAGCAAACCAACAGAAAGCATAAATACTTCAAAAGTAGAACAAACACTTGTAAATTATCCTACAAGCTATTTTTGCATATTTATTTGCTGAAGACTAAAGAAGGAAAATCAACATAACAAAATCCTACATGTAGAATTTATCACAATCTTATGACATGTCCACTTGTGGAACATGCTTGTGGTAATGGATTTAGTGAGGAAGAACTCATACATCATTAGTGGTGACTATAAGCAATTGCTATAACTGTAGAATCTAACAAATGTTATATCCAGTAACTAGTATTTCTAATTTTTCTATCCGTTAAGGCACCGCAAAGAGATATATAATTTGCTTAGACCTAGTATTTTCGAACTCTCCATTTAAGAACTGAAAAAGCAAAAGTTCTTAATGCGGAAAGAAAAAAAGCCAACGGTGCAAAGATAATAACCACATCCAACTACGGTAATTGCAGACAAATCAACAAAACACAATAATAAAGGAGGGTCATTCTTTCAATAATTCCTGTTCATGACTAGTTTCTAAAATTATTACACTCCTTATGTCTTGAATGCCGAAAGAAAGTATAGCTTATTGTGATCATCTATACTTAATATCAAGAAAAGGAGTCCAAATAGATTGATGATAGCACCTGGCAAGATGCTTCATCAGAATTCAGAACCAAATGTGAGCTCTTAAAATCATCATCGCTAAAAAATTTTATGAAGAGATTATTAGACTAGTTCTGCAGGGAATGGAAGCACAAGCAGGGGAGGGGGTACCTACCATTTGAAAAGACAAGATAAGAATTACCTAGTAGAACATTAGCAATTCCAACGTAAACATAAAAGTACAAATGCCATATTGGACTCATAAGCAAATACAGGTATGTTAGCACTTTGAAAATGTTGAGGCAGGTAGACAAACCATTTAAAAACGTGTCTCCACGAGCACAATGAAACTGCATAAGTAGTTAACAGTGCCAAAGACCTAACAGGTATCACTACACCCAGAAATTACCCTTAAAAACGACACTAGATGTTTTTAAGCCTGCATCAAACAGAGGGTGAAATATGCAATACAACATGATACAGAGGGTGACCTCAGCATACACTACAGGATAAATGCTTCTTTACAAAATTACAGCTTCTTTCAACCTATTTCATTAGTGCAACATTTTAACACGTCAAACTAAGAGAGCAGCTGACAAGAGATAACTTGCTTAACTGAAAACAATTTCCCTAAGAAAACAATATCTTGGAGGGTTTTATTAGAGCAAACTCTAAGTGCAATAGATAATCAAATCACGCTTTATATATGTGACTTGATCAAAACATCAATCAGTAAAATATATCCTTCCTCAATAGTACAACCACAATCTACCTGAGATGAAGTATTCCTCTTCAATTAGTTAAAAACTAAAGTAAGGAGATACTGCCGCAAATTGTTATAAAATTTAACAATGACAAGAATTCACAATAGCTCAGCATCATTTTGTGTCACATACTAAGTAACAATATCTACATTCTACAACAACAAAAAAAGGCATGTACAAGACTAATGAGAAATGACCCTTAACCTTATCATCTGTTTAAAACAATGCATTATGCCCACATGGTGTTCAAGGAGAAAGATGAACACCTTTTCGCTATTCACGAAAGCCCAAATAAAAGGGTACCTGAAAAATAAAAGCTCAAAAAAAAAAAAAAAAAAAAGGATAACGAAACACTAACATTCAGAGTCGAGCTCAATGGCCTTGTAAGTGACACCCAATTTGCCGAAGAGTTGCTTCACTTGGACACAGTAAGGGCAATACGATTTGCTGCAAATGCAATCAATCATCAACCACCATTTCCGCAAATTAATCGAGTCACCGTCACACACATTTACAAAACATAAAACACGCAGAAAAGGAGAGAAGAATCGAAGGGGAAAATTGGAAAACAAGATACAAAATTGGTAGAAAAAAAAAAAACTGACCTGTATAATTGGGATCGAGGAAGAGAGACGAGATCAAAGCATGAATGGAAAGGAAAACTAAGAAGGGGTAATTGTTAGCATTTCGTCTTTGCATGGAATGAAGAGAGAGAAGGAGGATGGGTTGTTTTTGAATTGAACCAGAACAAAATAAAAAAAAAAATTGAAAAACGGCGCGTAAATAATTTATAGTAGAAATATTTACCATTTTAAAGAATGGTATTTTTTTTTTATTTAACAATATTGTTTTTTATTTGAAATTTAAATTAAAAAAAACCTCACACTTTCTTTCTATTATTTCTATTGTATATTTCTTTCTCTCATGTAAAATGATATATTTTTATTTCATTTAATAGAATAAATACTAATCTCATAATTTATTTTTATTTTTTTCTGTCAAACCCTTAAATTAAGGTAACTCATTTAAAGATGATAAGAGTATTAGATGATTTTACAAAAAAGCGTTTTATTTCCTTCACCCATTTTTTTAAACTTATGTACAGGGAAAGACATAAACAAAAAAATTTCTTTTATATGAAGGTAATTTGAATTCAAAATGTAAAATTTTAGATAAAAATTGATATCTACACTATTGTTCATTTCATTGAAATGTTGCCCATAAATAGGTTCAGAATTACAAATTACAGATAAATTTGAATTGGCGACAATATGTAACTAACTCGTAAAATAACAACTTCTAATAAAACATAATCAGTTCCTATTAAATACAAAACACAAATAACTCATATTAGATACAAAATACAATCAATTCATATTACATTAAATTCGAAATTCAAATAACCTTCGATACTTTTCCTTTTCTCCCTTGAGTTTGGAGGATGGGGGTGATGATAGAAGAGGGGGCAATTGGGAAGATTTGAATCGATAATTTATTTGATTTGATTAATGTGAAATTGATTTGAACACTATTTGATATTTGATTTAATTTGTTATTACTTACATTAATTGTATTTTGATTGGGATTACCAGTTTTGCTGACTTTTGTGTTTGTTTAACTTGCAATGATCCTTCACGGGAGAGCAGATTTTCAGTGAAGCATGTTGCAAAGGATAGGGCTAGCTGTGGGAAGTTAGGATCACGACTCAGATATTTCTAGCTAGTTCCTAAGTTTAGAAATTTTATGAGATTTAAATAAATGCATAAGACATATTTCCTTTATTTAAACTTTAGTCTTTGGTTTTATTTTAATGTAATAAATTTAGTCTTGCACCTGTCCATTGTACAGGTGCAGCGGTAACATTTCCCAAATTAGATTTAGATTAGCTTCCGCAATATTTCTATTATTATAATTGTAAAAAAAATGAATTTTGATAATTTATTTATTATAAGATTGTTTTATAAATTGTTAGAAATTTTGGGTGTTAGAAAATGGTATTAGAGCCCCTGGTTCGGCTTGGGGTTTGCTTTTGATACTGACTTGAGGGATCAAAGATCCCTGAGTTAAATAAATAAAAATAAAATAAAATAAAATAAAAATTAAGAAATAAAATAAAAGGACATAAGATAAATAAATAAATCGAGAGAGGTAGGTACTGAAGGGTTATTTTTCTTGTCCTTTAAATATGTTTTATTTCTTTGAACTTTTGATGATTATTTGTTTGGAATTATTTTGTGATTTAAAATTATTATTGATATTATTCTTTAAAAATTTTATATGCTATCTTTAGTAACTCGTTCTTATTTTAATAAAAGTAATTAGCTTTCTTTTAGAGTTGTTCTGGAATTGATTAAAAATTTTCTAGCAAATGAAAGATAATATGTGCAATAAAAATTTCTATTTGTTTAAAGAAGATATTCAGTTTCGAAACTTTTTTTTTCTAGCTTGGCTAAAGTTAACAATTTATTAATTTGTAGTGTTTTAAATTTATTGTATTCTATGTTGTCTTGTTTGTTTGGTTATGCATGACTCTTTGTTGTTTGCTTACTTTTTTTTTAAGGGGGTTTCAAAAAAAGAATTAAGTTTCGAGGACGAAACTTCTTTTAAGGAGGGTAGAATGTAATAACCCATATTTTTATTAACTTTATCTTATGCCTTTTAGTTAATTTGAGGCTCAAACTTTTAAGTTTCGAGGATGAAACTTCTTTTAATGAGGGTAGAATGTAATACCCCATATTTTTATTAATGTAATACCCCATATTTTTATTAATGTAATAATAATAATAATAATAATAATAATAATAATAATAAACTATAAATTAGTAGTAATATATAACAAATTATAATATAAATTTTGATAAAATAATTTTGTGTGATATGAGTGCTATTGGAAAATAATTGTGATACTTTATAATACTCTACATTATTTAATAAAATAATATTAATATGTATATATATATATATATATATATATATATATACACATATTAGATAATAAATTGTGATTAATTGGATTATTAATTGATTGATGATTTAAGCATTAATGTTTGATTGGTAATGTTTGATTGATAATAATTGATTAATAATGATTGATTGGTAATGATTGATTGGTAATGATTGATTGGTAATGTTGATTGGTAATTTGATTAGATATGATGAGTCAATAATGAGTCAGCCTTGAGTTAGCAAATAAGTTAGCTGTAATCTGAGCCATAAGAAATTAATAATAAAATAGTGTATGAAGCCAATATCTGAGCCAGATACATCAATAAAGAAAAAGAAAATAAATGCACGAAATCAATATCTGAGCCCAAAACTTCAACTATAAATAGAGGTCTAGCCTAATCAAATCAATTCACTCTTCAACATTTCTCATGTACTATTCTCTTTTCTTAGTTCAAAAACTTAGTTTAATTTATTTTATATTCTTCTGGTTACCAACCGTTTCTCTGCCCCAAATTACTCTTTTCTTCTAGAAGTTAGCGAAAACGGAGACCAGGTAATCTTGATCCCTAGAGAGTCATAGATTATATTGATATGAATTTTGGTATACGTAATCCTATTCGTAGGTTATTTCTTTTATATAAAACTTGGATGTAATCCTAATCCTTAGGTGTTTAGGTTATCTCTATTATATGAAATTTGGGCATAATCCTTGAATGTAATCCGTAGATGTTCTTAATAGTTTGGTATGAACATTTCTATATATATAGGTATTTGTTTTTTTTTTAAATTTAAATTACTACATATGATAATTAGAATATTTTTGGAAAAATTTTATTATTTCAGAAATTATGATTATGTGCAATATATGATATAAACTTTTATTTTAGAAATTATGATTATGTGCAATATATGATATAAAATGTTATTATTTTAGAAATTATAATTATGTGCAATGTATGGTATAAGATTTAATTCATGTGCAATATATGGATCTTATTGAATAATTATGAAAATTATGGAATTATACTACTCTTTAAGAAAAACTTTCCAAATATGTGTTTTAATGATTGAATTTGAATATTTATATTATTAATAACTATGATAATTGATGTGATTGGATTATTTGAATGACGATGATTGGATTTGGATTTTTCTATGATGAATGTTGAAGATTTGAATTATCATATCCTTAAATAAATTGGAAAGTTATGATGATGATCGGATTTGGATTTTACTATGATGAATGTTGAAGATTTGAATTATCATATCCTTGAATAAATTGGAAAGTTACGATGATGATCGGATTTGGATTTTACTATGATGACAGTTGAAGATTTGAATTGTTATATAAATTCAAAAATTTATGATAATAGTTGTTAGAATTATGATACTTTGGAAAATTATAATGCCCTTCAGTAACTCATTTAGAGATGATAATACTTAAAGAATAAATAATTATGATTGAATCTTTCCTGATTTTGTGTGTTTGTAATAAATTAATGGTGGGAGCATAGCTTTGGGATGGTACCTCCCAAAGTGATGAGGATACGCGCTTTTCATAGCCAGTATCAGTTTCTGGCACCAGTTCTTATTATTTTGACTTGAAACTCGTTTTACAAGTCCTACATATTAATCTAGTAATTATCATGCACTTATTATAATTTTTCGGGATACTTTTTCGGTACGTATTTATACCGACTAACAGAACCGGTATCTGCACTTTTCTTCCGAAAACGATTTTCAGCATTCTTAATCACTTACTATAATTATTAAAGCCTCATAATAATTATTAAGGTCAATTATGAAATTATTTCCTAATTTCATATAATTAATTAATTAACTCCCTTCATTAAGGGCGGGTTCTTACGGTCATGACTTTAAAAATGTTGAGGCAGGTAGACAAACCATTTAAAAACGTGTCTCCACGAGCACAATGAAACTGCATAAGTAGTTAACAGTGCCAAAGACCTAACAGGTACCACTACACCCAGAAATTACCTTTTAAAACAACACAAGATGTTTTTAAGCCTGCATCAAACAGTCTAGCAATGATGCGATGAAAGGTAAAGATGACTAGAAATATGCAATACAACATGATACAGAGGGTGACCTCAGCATACACTACAGGATAAATGCTTCTTTACAGAATTACAGCTTCTTTCAACCTATTTCATTAGTGCAACATTTTAACACGTCAAACTAAGAGAGCAGCTGACAAGAGATAACGTGCTTAACTGAAAACATTTTCCCTAAGAAAACAATATCTTGGAGGGTTTTATTAGAGCAAACTCTAAGTGCAATAGATAATCAAATCACGCTTTATATATGTGACTTGATCAAAACATAAATCAGTAAAATATATCCTTCCTCAATAGTACAACCACAATCTACCTGAAATGAAGTATTCCTCTTCAATTAGTTAAAAACTAAAGTAAGGAGATACTACCGCAAATTATTATAAAATTTAACAATGACAAGAATTCACAATAGCTCAGCATCATTTTGTGTCACATACTGAGTAACAACATCTACATTCTACAACAACAGAAAAAGGCATGTACAAGACTAATGAGTAATGACTCTTAACCTTATCATCTGTTTAAAACAATGCATTATGCCCACATGGTGTTCAAGGAGAAAGATGAACACCTTTTCGCTATTCACGAAAGCCCAAAAAAAAGGGTGCCTGAAAAATAAAAGCTCAAAAAAAAAAAAAAAAAAAGGATAACGAAACACTAACATTCAGAGTCGAGCTCAATGGCCTTGTAAGTGACACCCAATTTGCCGAAGAGTTGCTTCACTTGGACACAGTAAGGGCAATACGATTTGCTGCAAATGCAATCAATCATCAACCACCATTTCCGCAAATTAATCGAGTCACCGTCACACACATTTACAAAACATAAAACACACAGAAAACGAGAGAAGAATCGAAGGGGAAAATTGGAAAACAAGATCCAAATTGGAAAACTGTAAATAAACTCGGGATACACCACCTAAAAGCTAACTCAAAGGGTGGGATCAAGACCTTATAAACTCCACATTAGTTATACATACAACCAATGTCCCCCTCACACGAGGGGGCGGCGAGAGACTCTGATACTATGTAAAGAACCTTGGGATACACTACCCAAAAAAGCTAGCTCAAAGGTGAGAGTGCCAAGACCTTATAAACTCTACATTAATTGCACATACAAATGTGGGATTATATATCTCAACAAAAAAAAACTGACCTGTGTAATTGGGATCGAGGAAGAGAGACGAGATCAAAGCATGAATGGAAAGGAAAACTAAGAAGGGGTGATTGTTAGCATTTCGTCTTTGAGTGGAATGAAGAGAGAGAAGGAGGATGGGTTGTTTTTGAATTGAACCAGAAAAAAATAAAATAAAAAAATTGAAAAAGGGCGCTTAAATAATTTATAGTAGAAATATTTACCATTTTAAAGAATGGTATTTTTTTTATTTAACAATATTGTTTTTTATTTGAAATTTAAATTAAAAAAAGCTCACACTTTCTTTCTATTATTTCTATTGTATATTTCTTTCTCTTATGTAAAATGATATATTTTTATTTCTTTTAATAAAAGAAATACTAATCTCATAATTTATTTTTATTTTTTTCTGTCAAACCCTTAAATTGAGGTAACTCATTTAAAGATGATAAGAGTATTAGATGATTTTACAAAAAAGCGTTCTATTTCCTTCACCCATTTTTTTAAACTTATGTACAAGGAAAGACATAAACAAAAAAATTTCTTTTATATGAAGGTAATTTGAATTCAAAATTTAAAATTTTAGATAAAAATTGATATCTACACTATTGTTCATTTCATTGAAATGTTGTCCATAAATAGGTTCAGAATTACAAATTATAGATAAATTTGAATTAGCGACAATATGTAACTAACTCATAAAATAACAACTCCTAATAAAACACAATCAGTTCCTATTAAATACAAAACACAAATAACTCATATTAGATACAAAATACAATCAATTCATATTACATTAAATTCGAAATTCAAATAACTTTGATACCTTTCCTTTTCTCCCTTGAGTTTGGAGGATGGGGGTGATGATAGACAAGGGGGCAATTGGGAAGATTTGAATCGATAATTTATTATGTGTGCATTTCTCACAATTTTACCCACTGATGACTGGAGGGTACATTAATAATTAACTGTCAGAATGAATAAAAAGTGAATGAAGCAATTAGATGAATTGCTTAATCAAACTTAAATATAATTACTAATTTGGCTATGCCGAAATGATACGTGGCTGACGGATGGCACACGTCAAATCTAGTGAATATAAATTTGACTTTTTTGAATTAAAAAACAGAAAAGGAAAGAAAGAAAATTATGGCATAGCCCCGAGCTCAAGTAACTCAGCGCAGCGCACTAGTAGTAGATGGTAATTAATTCCATAACGAGAAGCAAAGGAAAATCGTAATTATTTGGAATAATAACGAATTTAAGTACAGACATAAAAACATACTGCGTAGTTCAAGCAAAGAAACAAAAAAGAATAGTGATCCAGCAATTGAGGAAAGGGCAAAGAAGGTTGACCCGGGCAAAGAGAACCGAAAAAGCAGGGGTATATGCTGGTCGAACATTCTCGTGAACGGTTGTTTACCTCTCTTTTGTTATTTTTGTTACCTATAAATAATTGGCCACTCCCTTCACCTCTTTTGCACAAAGCAAATTCTTCTCTTAGTACTCTTTCTTTCTTTTTTCTTACTCTCACCAAATTCTTCAAAGCTTGTATCATACCTGCAGGTCAGCCTCTAGCATTGTCTCTTTCTCACTTTCTTTCTTTTTGTCCCTTTTGGGTTGACTTCCTCTACATGTCTTTATCCTATGCATGCATTACGTGACTATGATTTGATCATCCATGCATGTCGACTAAATATGTCTCTTTTACCCTACTCATAACAGCGAAGAAAGAAGGTTTGTGGTATTTGTCATCCCAACATGCATTTCATATCATGTTTTCCCAGAACAACCCTGCCTTATCTGCTGGTTTTGATCCTAATTTATATTTGTTTATGCAATTTATTAATTTACAGCATCGTGGGCACCCTTTGTGTCAAAAAATGCATGAATCCCGTCTTCCATTTTTGCTTGAGTTATTTACATTCCCTTAGTGGGTTACATTCCCCTAGTTCATGTCATAGGAATCCACTTGTTTGTTCTCCGGTTTCGTGGCCTACTTTCTAGAAAGAAATAATTCATTGGTTAAAAATAGGGATAGGATATTGTGACACCCAAGTTATGTTACACTCATGTGACACTCAGTCAATCTCACCGTTAGATCGCTTATGTTGATCCAACGGTTATATTTATTTCCATCTTTGTATGGTCATGATTTCCCAAATTTAATATTTTATATTTATTTCTACCTTTGTATGGTTATGATTTCTCATATTTAATGCTTTCACTTTAAATTTGGGAAATCATACCATGCAAAGATGGAAATAAATATAACCGTTGGATCAACATAAGCGATCTAACGGTGAGATTGACTGGGTGTCACATGGGTGTAACATAACTTGGGTGTCACAATATCCTATCCCTTAAAAATATCCTGTATGATTTTTAGAAACTATAATAGGAACTCTACGTGTAATGATTAAAATGATTTGTCTTGCTTTTTTTTCTGTAACTAGAAAAGAAGTTCTGTCTTTACATAAATTTATTTTCTCATAGCTTGAATTAGTTATCTTGAATGGTTTCCCTCATTGTATATTTATTCTTAATAAGTTCTTCATAGTCATCGCCGTAGTCCAATCGATCAATTACCTTGCATACTTGTGTTCTTGCGCTTGATTCAAGACAATGTTATTAACATAATAGTTTGTCCCTCCATTGGATGGTTCTACTTTTGCAGAGAAATCAAGCATTTGAAAAAATAAATAAATAAGAAACAGAGGGAAACTTTGTGATTAGCTAGACTTGCTAGTCATGGCGAGAGAGCAACTAGAGGTGCTAAGTAAACTAGATGCAGCAAAAACGCAATTGTATCATTTCACAGCAATAGTTATTGCTGGAATGGGATTCTTCACTGATGCTTATGATCTGTTCTGCATATCACTTGTTACAAAGCTAATAGGCCGCATATATTACCATGTTGATGGTGCACCAAAGCCTGGCTCATTGCCCCCAAATGTGGCAGCTGCAGTTAATGGTGTAGCATTCGTTGGAACACTTTCTGGACAACTTTTCTTCGGATGGCTTGGAGACAAAATGGGCCGGAAAAAAGTCTATGGCATGACTCTAATGCTTATGGTAATATGCTCCATTGCCTCTGGTCTTTCTTTTGGGCGTGATGCAAAGGCTGTCATGGGAACTCTTTGCTTTTTCCGGTTCTGGCTTGGTTTTGGTATAGGTGGAGATTACCCTCTTTCTGCTACCATAATGTCAGAGTATTCTAATAAGAAGACTCGCGGTGCCTTTATAGCTGCAGTTTTTGCCATGCAGGGGTTTGGAATTTTGGCAGGAGGCATTTTTGCTATTATAATTTCATCTGCGTTCAAGGCAAGGTTTGATGCTCCACCATATGAGGTTGATGCATTGGGTTCAACTGTTCCGCAAGCTGATTATGTTTGGAGGATAATTCTAATGGTTGGGGCACTTCCAGCTGCAATGACTTACTACTCCCGGACCAAGATGCCAGAAACTGCCCGTTACACTGCCCTGGTTGCTAAGAATATGGAGCAGGCTGCAGCAGATATGTCTAAGGTCATGCAGGTAGAGATTCAAGCCGAATCACAAAAGGAGGTGCAAGCACAAAATGGTCAATCATATGGTTTATTCTCAAAGGAGTTCCTCAGTCGCCATGGACTGCATCTACTTGGAACAACAAGCACATGGTTCTTGCTTGATATTGCATTTTACAGCCAAAATCTCTTCCAGAAGGATATCTTCAGTGCAATTGGTTGGATTCCTCATGCACAAACCATGAATGCCCTTGAGGAGGTTTATTTTATTGCAAGGGCTCAAACGCTTATTGCTATTTGCAGTACAGTTCCAGGGTATTGGTTTACAGTGGCATTCATTGACAGGATGGGAAGATTTACAATCCAGTTGATGGGTTTCTTCTTCATGACTGTCTTCATGTTTGCTCTTGCCATTCCTTATGAACACTGGACTCTTAGGGAGAATAGAATTGGATTTGTGGTGTTGTATTCCTTGACCTTCTTCTTTGCTAACTTTGGGCCTAATGCTACCACATTTGTTGTGCCAGCAGAGATTTTCCCAGCTAGATTCCGATCTACTTGCCATGGAATATCATCAGCAACTGGGAAGCTTGGGGCTATGGTTGGTGCTTTTGGATTCTTGTATTTGGCACAAAACCAGGACAAGAGCAAAGCAGATGCAGGGTACCCTGCTGGTATTGGTGTGAGGAACTCACTGCTTGTGTTAGGTGTCGTTAACATTTTAGGTTTCATGTTTACTTTCTTGGTTCCTGAGGCAAAGGGAAAATCCTTAGAGGAGATGTCAGGTGAGAATGAAGACGGACTTGAAACCAAGGTATAAGCGTGGCAATGGAATAATGCCATATGTTTTGGTCACGATTATCTATTACTGAAATAAACCCGTGCCTTAAATTCGGCAAGGGAATTACCAAAGCTTTCTCGTCCTATTTGTTATTACTTTTTATTTTTTGTGATTTTGCTTTCTTATTTTGTAATAGGAACCGGATGTACTATTTGTTCTTGGAATAATGAGAATTCTAATATTTGAAGATTTAGTTCATTTTGTTTTTCAGTCAGCAAGGTGTTGTTCTTCCCATAAACTGTATGTCGGCTTAGATCATTAGTGTTTTCTATGTGATTTTGTGAATACAAATAAAGATTAATTAATCTTGAATTTGAATAGACCGCAAAATTACTTCTACACTGGAGAGAAATTTTCCTATTTTTCCAAAGTAAAATATACAGCGGGAAATTGGTCTGAATTTCAATTAATTTAACTGACTTTTATCTTCAATTTATAAAACCTGCCATACCATTTTTACTGTTTTTGGGTAAATTAACCTGCCCCATCATTTTTTCGTCAATACGATTCAAGCATTATCTGGTATTTCTTTAAAGAATTCAAGCACTAAAAATAAGAATTACAAGGATTACCCGATTCATATGTCTTTTTTGAGATTTATACAAATTGATAATGAATTCACCAAACTCGATTCACGTAGCAAACCCGATTTACAGACACAGTCAATTGGGTTAAGAATAAACGAACATACATCCTAATTCCTAGAAGAAACACTAAGGAATTACGATGCTTTTAAGGGAGTAAAAGGTTATAATAACAAGAGATTGAATTTTAACTAAATTAGATGAATTGATTAGCAGTATAAAAAGGAATATTAATTAGGGTTGAACTCAAGCCATATATACAGTGAAGATTAAAGGAAATTGAATCCTTAACTACACTTTTCTTGATTGCATAAACTTTTGCTTTTGCGTTCTTGCTTTGTTTTCTATTTTAATAACTATTTAGTTTTATTTAAATATTTCATTTGAATTGTCCAACATAAGTGAAATAGTGAACTAGTACTTGAAACATTAATCTATATTGGAACGACACTCTACTTACTACTTTATTACTTGTATAACGTACACTTGCCAAGTACGCAACAAGTTTTTGACGTCGTTGCCGAAGATTAATTTTATGTCAACAGTAGTAGTAGCTAAGACACTTTAGATTGCGAATTTTATTTTCTGTTATTTTAATCCACTTATTTAAAGTCAATTTTTATTTAAATATTATATTTAAGGTTTGATAATTCCTTAATCCACTATGTATTAAGGGTCAAATTGAGCAATTAATTAATCTAAATTCAGACAAAACACAGGAAAATTATAATTTATTTATTGATTTATTCTCGAGAATACTTTGATAAAATTATTGTGTTTTGTAGGATTTTTTCTTCAAGATGAAAGGCTTAAACAACAATGGAAATAAGAAGAGAAAAAGTTTTTACCAAAAAAAAAAAGGGAAAAAGCAACCTGAAGTTATGCGCCTTTATATTGACGCTAAAGGCGCCAAGCTTCCTCACCTTTGGCGCAATTTGCGCCAAAATCTCTGTGGCGCAATTAGCGCCAAGCTTCCTTTGAACGCGCAATATCTTCAATTTGTTTCAAAATTTTAAATTAAAGATTTGATTGAAGATTGCTTTGGGGATTTGAATATCTTTTTCAAGTTGAGATTTTCTTAAAAGAAATCATACCATTTCTGATTAAAGATTTGAATTAAAAATTTTTGAGGAAACTCTCTCTTGAATATATAAAAAGAAGAAACTTGGAAAACAGGTGAACATTCATTTGAACACAGAGGTAGAAAGCAAGGAAGGCGGAACGCAGAGAACTCAGAGATCAGAGACGGTGAAGAACCGAAAGAGGATCAAAGCGGAAACGTGGAGATTCAACATCATTCTTCATCTAGGAATTTAGATTAATTGTCTTTTAATTTTCTTTTGATATTTTGTTAAAGCAAGACATGAATATGTCTGGCTAATTTTCTTAGTAGTTAGGGATATGGATTCGACATGGATCCTTTTCTGATTTAAATTGTTTCTTTAATAGATTGTCTCAAGTTGTTTGTGTTTTACCTCAGAATTATTTTTTATGCATTCTTGTACGACTTGATCACTTATATCGAGATTTGAGGGTTAAGGTTCACAATAGACATATTGAGATTTTAATCCTAATAGGAGTAAATACCAATTCTTGCATAATATAGACATAGACTTGTAGGAATTATAAACTTTCATAATTCATCGAGTTTAATGCTTAATCTGAAAAGGGTTTCTACGCAATTAGGATTCTAATTAGGTTAAAGGGTTAAATAACTAATACGTTAGGGATTTAACTAATTAATAATTAGATGATGAATTGTTTGAAACAATTCGGATAAATTATTATGGGAATTAATTTAAACTACTCAAGGGAGATCAGAGGTAAAGTATACCCTAGCTGCATTTTTATTCTTGATTTAAATCTCATGTTTTTAGTCTTTTACTTAATTTCTTTCACTGTCATTCATATTTAATTTTTAATTAAATATTGGTTACTTTTAAAATTACCTTTGGAATTGTCTAACTTAGATAAAAATAGTGAAACTATTGCTTGTAATTAGTCCTCGTAGAAAAGATACTCTACTTAGTCACTTATTACTTGTACGACCGGTATACTTGTCATGTTTGCAACAAATTTTTGGCACCAATCAACAATAGTAGTATCTGTGGAGTTCAAGATTAGACTTTTATTTTCTGTTTTAACTTTTCACCCTTACTGATTTTTATAATTCTGATTAATGCAAAGTACAATCGATCCAAACGACTTGCTCTATGAACCAGAGATTGAAAAGATAGCAAGGGAGAACAAAAGGCTTGTTAAGGAGCAAATGGAAAGAGAAATGGTGAACTGCTCACTCTTCCAAGAACAAGCATAAACTATAGCTGAGGAATTACCACCTGCGGATGCCATGGAGCAATTTCTTAATCCATCTTTCTTGCCCTTCTCTTCTGCAATTGTCATTCCACCAATTCTTGCCCGCCTTCTTGTAGCTATTCTAGAACAATCAATTTTTGGGGGAGGACGACTATGATCTCAATATTCATGTGTCGGGATTTTTAGAGCTATGCCAGCTTCACAAGCACCACAGAGTTAGCACTGATACAATTCGTTTGATACTCTTTTCATTTTCACTAAAAGGAAAAGCAAAAGAATGGCTGAGGAATGAACCTGAAGAAAGCATCATGTCATGGGAGGATTTGGTGGTAAAATTTAGAAAGAAGTTCTTCAATCTTTCTAAATTCATGCAGAAGAAGCGAGAGATCGACCATTTCTCTCAACATGATGGAGAATCATTTAGCACAGCTTGGAAGAGATTCAAAAGTCGATTGATAGCTTTCCTGCAATATGCTTTTCAAGCAGGAGATAAAGTAAGGCTCTTCTACCATGGTGTATGCCCTGCTGATAGAAGATTTCTGAATATGGCTGCTAATGGATCATTAATTAACAAAGTTCTAGATGCATCTCTGCAACTCATTGAAAAATTAGCAATTGATAAGAATGAGGATGTAACCAGCTCAAAAAAAGGTATACTTCAAGTGGATAGATTTGACATCTTGATGACTAGTTAGCAAAGCTTGCAGAAACAGATGGAATCTCTCACAAAGATGGTTGCTAAAAATCAATTTTTTACCATCAATGCTGAAGAACCGGGGGTTTGTGATATCTGTGTTGAGGGACACTTGACTGCAAGTTGTCCATGGGCTCAACCTGCTAATGTTAACTACATGGGTAATCCACCAAGAAACAATTATCAGGGTAATAACAACATGGGGTGGAAGAATAATGCGGCTCTCTCTTACAATCCACAACCACAATAGTCGCAATAGTCTGTGATATTTAGCTCATTTTCAGCCTTGGAGAAGCTTGTAGAGACAATGGCCACAACCATCGATGCTTTTATGCAAGAGACAATGTCAAATTTCAAGAATCAAGAGGCCTCTATCTGAAACCTTGAGACACACATTAGACAACTAGAAAAGAAGTTAAATGAGAGGATTCCGGGGAAAATGCCTAGTGAAACTGTGGTTAATCTAAGAGAGCATTGCAATGCAATCACCACTCGAAGTGGGAAGGTGATTGAAACTCAAGATAAGCCAGCCAAGGTAGAAAAAGAAGCACCAAAGGAGGAGGAGACAAAAGATAAGGATAATAAGCAAGAAAAGACTCCTAATAATGATGATGTAACTTACTTTGGAGGAGAGATTATTCATGACAATAGTTCTTCAAAGAAGAATGCGAAAAAAAAAATGCTGAAGAGCTAAGGAAGAAGCTACTTGAGAACAACTCATATGCTAAAGCACCCTATCCACTAAGGACCCAACAACAAGAGCAAAGGAAGCAATGGTCTAAATTTTTAGATATTTCTAAGAAATTGCATATAAATGTTCCTTTTGCCGAAACTCTGAAGCAAATGCCTTCGTATGCTAAGTTATTGAAGGAGATCTTATGTAAGATGAAAAAGCTCATAGGGGATGAACCTGTTGTTTTAACTTTTAACAGCGGAGAGCAGTGCGAACAAACATAGGAAGATGCCTTTAAAACTATAGGATCCAGGGAGTTTCAGCATTCCCTGCACCATTGGCAGAGTCTTATGCGATCTTAGTGCCAGTATCAATGTGATGCCACCGTCCCTGATGAAAAAGCTGGGAATTGATGAAGTGAAGCCAACTAGAATGAATGTTCAACTGGTTGACCGCTCAACAAAGCAAGCATATGGTATTGTGGAAGATGTGCTCGTCAAGGTAGATAAGTTTCTAATCCCTATTGATTTTGTTATCCTTGACATTTATGAAGATGCCAGTGTTTCTATGATCTTTGGGAGGCCATTATTAACAACCTTAGGAGCACTAATCGATGTACCTAAGGGCGAGTTGATATTGAGGGTAGTGGGAGAATGAGCAACATTCAAGATACTTGCGTAGGAATCTCCATTGCCTGCATCTAAACTTGAAGGTCAGGTTTAGTGCATTGTTGAAAAAGAGGTTGAGGAAGGAAACAAGATGGAAATCCATCAGAAGTATAAGGAACGCAAGTCAAAAGTTAAGATGGAAAACCCAGGAGTAAGGGAAAACATGTGAAGACTGAATCTAGAGCTCCTAAGGTCACTCCATCTCATCCATCTACGCAGGAGTATTATGGAAGGACACAATATTGGATCAGAAGACTAGTTCATCGATGATAGCGTGCTTCCAATCACCATAATCGTGAGGGTACGTCAGGCTCGGGACATAAAACAAGCACTAATTGGGAGGCAACCTAATAAGTTTTCTATTTTGTATCTTTTATTTTATTTTGATTAATTTTACTTTACTATTTTATTTTATTTTATTTTATTTTTATTTTTATTTTATTATGTTAGGTTAATTTTAAATTTTTATTTTGATTAAGAGATGGTGAATTTTGGTGTAGGGTCCCAGTTCATAAAGACTTGGTTAGAGGAAAATTGATGAGAAAATCAAAGTGAAGGGTGACCCAAAAACACCAATATGGCGCTCAAAGAGCCAATAACTTGAAGTTTCTGTCAATATGCGCAATGAACACCATTTTGACGCTTACTACGTGAAAAATTCATGTGTTTGTGCCTTGAGCACGATCCTTGTGCATTTTACACTGGTCAATTGAAATTTTTGTGAGTTCGCTCAAAGAATGCCACCTTAATTCAGTCATTGGTGCAATTTACGCCATCATTGGCGCAATTTGCACCACCAAGTTCAGCAATTTTTTTATTTTTTTTATTTTTATTTAATTTTTTAGAAAATCTTTTCATCGATCCTCACTGCTCCAACAGACCAAGCCCATCACACCACTACCACATGCCCTCCTCTCTCCCACCAACTAGCCTCCATCTTCCATCTCCACAACTCACCTCATTAGAACACCCAAACTCGATACCCACCGAACCATTTAACTAAACCCCAACCTTCAACCTTCTTCAATAAATCCCAAAAAGATCCACAACCAACATCCACCATTATACCCATTGGACCACCTTCCAAAGCAAATCCATTCGTACCCATAGGAACAAATCACTGCAAGCCATCTCCAAGCAACTTGTGCCACCATGATCTCAAAACTCTATCCTCCATCGTCCAAGAAAGACCACAAACTTCCTATTAACCTGTACACATAAACCCAAGACCACTTACAGCCTTGTCGTCCAACCAAGCTTAACTCTAGGTTTATTTTATTTTTTTGTCAGATTTTTGCAAAAAATAAAATAAAATTCCACTACGGGCAAGGAAAAGGTAAGTGTATTTCATCTTGATTTCATGTGACAACAAGTATTTGGGGATTTGCATTAGGTTTATAGTGTTAATTTTGTTGAAGTTTGACATTACTGGAGAGCGTCCAGAGGCACCCTCAATACCAACTGCAGGAGTGGTAGTTGATTAGACCGCAACAGAAGACTTCTTTGCAGACCTATGACTGAGAACCTACATGATTTACCACCATCTCTTTTGTCTTCATTTTGCTTTATTTTTCTTAGACTTTTTTTTTTATTACATATTAGTATTGTACTGTATTGAGATATGACTCACATTTTTTAATTCATATTGATATTATCATGTTATTTTGTTCTAATCTATATGTGTATTTCGAGTATGCAGAATTACTTCACATCTAGGTTAGAATTATTACTGAGGACAATAGATTCTAAATCTGGGAATTGGTTGCATAACATGCTTCGACTGAGGAATAGACACACTCAACAGGAATACAATGATAATTCAGGGGAGATATCTCAATGTTTTTGAATATTTTTAATTTTTTTTCTTTTCTTTTCTTATTCTACTAGTCTCTGAATGCTATCTCTGAATTAGTATATGCTGAATTGATTAATAAATCTGAATAGACTTTAGGAAGCACAAGTGACACTATGATGGTTCGTCATGAATTTTCTGTCATGATATTGCATTGAACTTCATTTAGGATAATATAACTGCTCATTTGAATGACTTTTGGATAATATTCTAATTGGAAATAGGAATATTATTCTAGCTTGGTACCATAACACGTGAGGTTTTAGCCAAAATAGTATAATTTTTTTAAGAGACCTCACTGTAGTAGTACTCTAGCACTTGCTCTATTTCTCTCTTGATGCATGGATATATTGAGATGATAAAGGCACTTTATTTTGTATAACCACTGGCCAAAATAGACCACCTGAAAATTTTTCCATTGGCACCCCCTTTGAGTCTGAGACTTATCTTTCTTTTATTCACTCGTACTGTTACTTAACCTCTATCCTTAATTATCCCACCTTTGAATGAGATTGAAAGCCTTATCAAATATTCAGGTGAAGTTATTATGAATAGTGTTAAGTAATGAGAAGAGGGGAAGAATGCTCAAAGTGAGGAAGAAAAATATTAAATAAAGCTACAGTAGTTTGTGTTAAAAATAAAGTAAAAAAAAATTGTAAAATAGAAAAAGAAAAGGCATTTTATTTTTTTATTTTTGTTATTTTCTAAAAAAGCAGTAATTAAGAAAATAAGAAGGTGGTAGAAGGGAGAAAAGTATGAAGTTAGAAAAGAAACAGGCAGTAAAGAGAAGAAGTAGTGAAAGAATGTATGTGAATTGACTGATTTTATATTGGATAATGTGTTTCAATCTCATTCAAGAAATTTAACTACTTCCAAAATAGTCTTATCCCCATACCAGGCCACATTACAACGCTGAAAAGACATTTTGATCAATATATACATGTTCTCTGTGTTCCTCACTTTTAGGAACTTGAGAATAGTATCAAGCCTATGGTAGTGATATTACACTAATGGATTGAGTGGTTTTATCCCCAAGCACTTGAGTGATGAGTGTTTTGTTTATCCTAATGAGGGGTACTCAAGTTAGATTCAATTTCTATCGAAAACTGGAAAGTATTGTTCAAAGTTCCTAACACTGGAAGCCATTCATGCTTAGCATAGTATTTTTCTAAGCAATTGCTCCTAATTATTTTTTAATACAATATTGTTCTTGAATTTAATGTGTTTCTTCTCAAGGTTTATGGCAGGTATCTTTAATGTTAGTTCTTTGCAATTTGATCCAAAGATAGAGCTATATTTTTTCTTATTATTTTTATTTTATGAATTACTTTTAATTTTATTAGTTATTCTTGGTTTTATGCTAATTTTTATTTTGTTTTGTTTTGTTCCACTTTTTAATATTATACTTCGTGATTCTCTATGAGGTATTATTAACATCATGGCAGATCAATTTCAAATTTTGCCAAATTTGCTTGAAAAATTCTTTTGTGGGGGCCAATATACAGATGATCCTCACAATCAAATAGATTATTTCCTCTATTTTTGCGATGGTAAAAGAATATATGGTGTCAAGACACCATTAAGCTACAATTGTTTCCCTTTTTCTGAAATGTAAAGCCAAGACATGGTTGATGACTCAATCTCAAGGAAGAATCACCACCTGGGAGGATTTAGAATTCAAAACTTTGAGCAAATATTTCTCATCATCCAAAACCATAAGGACTAAAAAAGAGATTGACTCCTTCACACTCAAGGAGGGAGAATATTTATATAAAGTTTGGGGTAGGCTTAAAACAATACTCAAAAAATGCCCAAATCACCTTCATGAAGACTAGCAATTAGTTCACACTTTCTACACTAGTCTATGCTCGTTTCAAGAATAATCTTAGATACTGTAGTTGGAGGATCTCTCTATACCAAAACACCTGAAAAAGCTCTAGATTTGATTGAGAAAGTGGTTTGCAATGAATACCATACACTCAAGGCCCAACCAACAGTTGAACAAAATGTGGTGGATGAGTCATCCATTCTAACTTAAGAGAATTGTATATATTTTGCTCCACCTCTTGTCATCTAAACAGAACAATAACAACCATAACGAAACACCCTATCTGACTTGGAGGATGCACTCATGCAACTAACTTAAGAGAGGTTGTTTATGCAAGAGGCCATGTCTTTCTTCAAAACCAAATAGGCATCTATGAGAAATCTTGAGCCACTAACAAAAGACAAGCAGGTTCAAAAGGATGTTGGGGGAAATTCACAATTGAAGGATTAAGATATGGAAAAAGTTATTGAAGAATCTGAAACTGAGGAGGAATCTAATGTAGAAGAAGAATTCAATGTTGAGAAATATTCTAAAGTGGATAAAACATATATGGAATAGACCCCCCTCTCCAATGAAGATTATCATTCTACTGTCCTATGATGAAACACCTAAAAATTGTGGAAGAAAACTCAGTTGAAGAAGCGAGTTATAAGGAGCCAGAGATTGGCTCTTCAAATGCGAAATAATGCAAGGACACTAATCTTGTGGTTTCAATTTAGGTATGTAGTGACACTATTCAGCATAAACTACCTCCAAAGATCAATGATCCAAGAATCATTGACATTTTTTACCCCATGGTAGACATGTATCTTGAGCAAACCTTGTGTAATAACGAATCAAGTGTAAATTTGATGCCAATGACCTTGCTAGAGAAAATGAGAATAAAGAATATCAGGTCCATGGAAATAACTCTACAATTACTCGATCATTTTATTCAAGTGTCAGTTAGTATTATTGAAGATGCAATAGTCAAGGCGAGCATCTTTACTTTGCAATCATCAATATGGAATAGGAACCTAATATTTCTCACCTCGTTGAAGAATTATTTTTGGCCACTACAGAAATAGTGGCTGATGAAAAAAAATGAGGTAACTCTTAACCTGGATGCAAACTAGGTAAGTAGATGTTTTTGCAATTAATTCTTCAACTCTTATGTTTTTCCCCACAGAAGTACATGCACATTTATTGAATACAAGGGAGGTGAAAAAATGAAATTTATGGGTCTTCACCAATTAAGAGCTAAAAGCAAACCCAAAGTTCAAATAAAGAAATCTAAGAAGATGACTATGACAAAGGGAACAAAGCCAACTTTACTTGTGTGCTTCAACCCACCTTGATCATCAGTCTGTCAGGCTCGCGGCGTTATATAAGTGTTTATTAGGAGGCAACACAATGAAAATTTCATGTTTTATATTTTCTCTAATAAAAATAAAAAGAAATAAAGTTGACTATGACTAATAGATTAGGCATGGTTTAAGCTGGTGGTTATGCAAGTGCAAGACATCACAGGGAATACATAGGAGGATGATCGAGCTTGCTAACTTCCATTGTCTTAGCTTCTTTTTCTGCTTTATTCTATTTTTATTTCTATTTTTTATTTCTTTAATTTTATGTTTATTTCCCCTTTACTTTTGTAATTTGTTATGTTAAGATTAATTTTCTGTCACTATTGTGTATGAGCTAACATTTCTAACCTCTATGACATTCATGATCGTGTTCTTTCCAGTGTGTGCAAAAAGTTTTGAAATTTTGGAATTTTCTATATTTAACTTGATGGTTAATGACAATAATATATTAAATCTGGGAATTGAGGAATGCAAGGCATTGTGTACTACCCTATGAGGTTTGAAGAGGATATCATTAGCTACACTGATTTTTTCGTCTAGAACAGGGAACTACTCTTGACGTTTCCTCTTTGTTTTTTTTATTTTACTTTTAATTTTATTTTTGAATCTTCTTTGTTTTGTTTCCCCTATCTTCTTTTTGAATTTTTGGTAAATCTTGAAAATTGGTTCAAGAAACACATCATGCATATAAACCACCCCTCCATGAGATATGGTGGAACCATCAACGGGTAAAATCGAGGACACGAAAGCTTACATGTCAAGCTAGTAATACCAACTAGAAGCCCACACAAGGTCCACGGGTCACCAAATAGCACAATCACAGTCTGTTTATACCAGAAATATCATCAATATCCATAGTCTAGAAGTTTATTGCATTAGGACAACATTTCCTTTTTCGTTTAAAGATCGTAGGCTTCTCTCAAAGCCATAAGCCTTCAATATTATTGGTTCTAGCTTAGTTACATCATTACGGAGGTCCATACTAACCATTTAAAAGTCCAGAAACTAAGCACGCGCTTCTGTTTGGACAAAATAGCTTAAAACATGATTTTTCCAGAATATCTGGATATTCCTCGGGGACATATCCGGATATCACAGACCCAATATCTGAATATCCATATCCGGATATCAATATCAGATATCATATCCGGATATTTCGTGACGGAATGCAGTTCTGCATTTTCTCGAAGATATCCTTCCAAGGTTCCATTTTTAACACTTACAGACGTTCAAGCATGCATTTTTAGACGTGTTATACCATTTTTATACTTAGGTTACCAACTTTCTCATATTACATGCATCAAGGTTCATTCTTTTCTATGAATACTCAAGAACAAAGGTGTAGAATGTACCCCAAGCTCTACAAACAGAAAAAGAATGGCCTTTAAGGTTGGTAAATCCATTCTTAGGTACTGTATACAGAGATGCACGAATTTAAGCTTCCAGGCTTGGCTCTTTCTTCACAAATCTCACTCCTTGGAACTTCAATGGTAGTTTAGAAAGCTCAAACACAACTCAAACTAAAAGGCAGCCCCATACTCCCCAAACTTAGCAGCTACAACACCCCAAGAAGGTATCTTTCTCCCTCACAAGGCTTACTCTCAAGTGCTCACAAGGTGGAAGAGGAAGAATCAAGTGAAAAGATGATGCCTTGGGTGGTTTTCATGCAAGGAAAGCTATGGAGTTGTGTAGGGAAAGTGGCAGCCAAGAACACATGAAGAACTTGATGGAATCAGACCTAGGGTTATGTGCAAATTCATATTTATAGATGCACTCATTTAATCCGTCGGTATTAGTTCTAATAGCTCTGCTAATCATTTTAATATCAAACTTTATAATCTTTACCTAGACATTTTTCTATGAATTATCATATTTTTATTATAATTTTTCGAAACACTTCATCGGTACGCATTTATACTGCGAAGCAAAACTGGTATCTACACTTTTCATCATAAAAGTGACTTTAAGCATTATTTGACTTTCTAAATAATTATCTTACCATAATTATACATAATCTTTATCAAATCTATGCTCTGGCATCGATATTCTTATTTAAATAATTATCTAGCGGTGCGAGTTCTTACACTTGTGCATTGATGATTATTCCTCCGTGAATCTATTTTTTAATCTTATAGTTATATTTTTCATATTTATTTACTTCCCTTTAACCAGGCCACATCATAGCCTTAATAAAGACCTTTTGATATTGTATTTGTTAATTATAAAAAATTTAGTAAAATTAATAGTTACTATGTTATTAAATTTATTAAATTATGCAATAATATAATTTTTTGATCCTTTTGTCCTTCATTAATTAAAAAATAACCATTTGCCCCTCATCCAAAACATTCCACCTATATGCCACTGTTTAATCGATTACACAACAGGGAGAAATCAATTAAACAGTCAAAATACACAAAAAAATGTTGACCCCATTGTTTAATCGATTAAGCGACTGTTGCTTAATCCATTAAATAACACCAATTTTATTTTTTTAAACCCCATTTGACAGACGGGAGTTATAATCGATTATAACCAAATCCTAAGTCCCCATTCATGATTTTACCCAAAATCTTCCTCCAATCGTGCGATGGGTTCACAAAACAGCATCAATTGCTCATTATTCTCACGTATTGGTATGTATTCATCGATTTACACCACAGTTTTCTTCATTTTTTTGTTATTTATGAACCCTAGTTTTCTTACTATTGTTTAGTTCGATTGAATTTTGTGTTTTGATTTGATTCTTCGGTTTGATGGCTGTTTAGTTTAGGTTTAGGGTTATGTATGTATGTTTGGGGTTTAGGTTTCATAGGTTTTTGTTGTGGTTCAAATTTGATTTCTTATGTTTGTTAATAAATTATCATGTGTTGTTGTAGGTTCTCGTTGTTGTCATAGCTGCCCACAGACGATCAAGGAACACTGATGGTGAAAATGGTGAAAGACAGACAAAATGTGAACACCGATGTTGTTTCATCCGTCTTTCTCCATCGATATTCCTTGATTGTCTGCGGGTAGCCATAACAACAATGAGAACCTATAATAATACATGATAATTTATCAACAGACAACAAACAAACATAATCAAAAAAAAAAAAAAAAACAGAAATAAAATTTTGACAAAAAAAACTATAAAACCTAAACCCCAAACATACATACCTAACCCTAAACCTAAACTAAACAACCATCAAACCCAAAAATCAAATCAAAACACACACTCCAATTGAACCAAACAATAGTGAGAAAAACTAGAGTTCATAAATCACAAAAAAAATGAAGAAAACTGTGGTGTAAACCGATGAATGCATACCAATACGAGAAAGGAATGAGAGATTGATGTTGTTTTGTGAAGCCACCGCACGATTGGAGGAAGTTTTTGGGCAAAATCACGAATTGGGGTTTAGGGTTATAAGCAATTATAACCCCCTCTATCAAATGGGGGTTTATAAAAAAATGAAACTGACGTTATTTAATCGATTAAATAACAATGGCTTAATCGGTTAAATAACGGAGTCAACATTTTATACGTATTTTGTCTGTTTAATTAATTATGTCCCTTGGTGTAATTGATTAAATAGGGGCAGATTGGTGGCATATTTTGGGTGAAGGACAAAATGATTACTTTTTAATTAATGAAGAACAAAAGGGTCAAAAAGCCCAATAATATATCATTTAATAATATTATTAAAATTTATATTGATTTTATATTATAAATAATTTTTTTATAAAATATTAATTAGAAAATGAAGTCAAACTAAAAATATGTATTTAGAATTATTAATTAATTATTTATTTATAATATGTTATAATTATTAATTTTAAATAGAAATTCTATTATATTCTAAAGTAAAAAAGTATTGAAATATTCAGAAAAATATGAATAAAATGGAAAAAATAAATAACTTATTTAGTCGCCCCTCCCCCCTGTTTTATCTTAAAAAATAAAAAACGTTTAATTTTTTTTTCAAATAACTAAATAATTTAATAACAAATAAAAAATATTTTTAATCCAACCTATCATCGATTATTCATATTATATACAAGGAATGACATCTCCACAGTTCGTGCCTTCGTGGATCCCACTCCTCCACTGTCTTTTTCTACTAAAAGTCATACGACACCGTTTCCTCGTTCATATTTGAGTGCAATGGCTGACTTGGCGTAACATGATTGGTTGACCCTCGTGGTTCCGAAAATACCGACTGCAGAAGAACGCACCGAAAACAGACATGGAGAGTGAACCCTAGAAGACGAAAATTGGGAATTTAGGGTTTTCTTTTTTTTCTTCTTCTTTCGAGTCCTCAAATAATTAGGTCGCGCAAAAATGGAATCGGAAGGTAATAACCCTTTGTTTTTGTTGCCCTCCAACTGAATTGAGTTTTTTTGTTATGGTGTTGCTATTCTTTACCCTTGATGATCTTGTTTTAGGGCAAAAGGGTACGGTGAACCCTTCAGCAATGTTAGCTTCCCTGCTTAGTAGGAGAGCCAAGCTTCACGAGGAGCTTCGCAGCATTGAAAAGCAGGTTATTTTTTCTACGTTGGCATCTGGGTTCTTTTGGTTGCTTCGAAAACTGTGTCTGACTAACTATACACGGTTACAATTTTTTTTTTATCTTATAATATTGTGATTTTTCTTCTAAATTATTTATTTTAATTCGTCATTTTTTTTTTTATTTAAAAAGTGTGCTTTATATTTGTTGGGTCGATGCAATTCTGTTTGCTGTAGGATAATTGGGTAAAATATAATTGGACCTAAAATTGGGCACTCCACGTGCTCAACAATATCATATTCATGTCTCAGCTCTTGATTAATTGGTATTTGTCAATTTATCCTCTTTCATCCCCATGATTTCAAATTCTATTGTAACTCAGGTTTCTTATTGAATTGTGCATGCAGTGATGCACTTCTGGTGCAATGTCTATGATTCTTAAACCCCATTTCTATGCTTAAGTTTACCAACTTGAAATGAAAACAAAAAAGTGAAGTTAAGCTCCTAACAGAACATCCCGCATGGTTCCTAGCAAGCAGTACATAACATTTTGGTCTTAACACAGGTGTATGATATGGAGACTAGTTATTTACAGGATCCTGGACAGTGTGGCAATGTGTTAAAAGGATTTGAAGGGTTCCTATCTTCATCAAAGAACACGGCACTGTATTAATTTCTTCTCTTTGGCTTTCTTTCTTTCTTTCTTTTTTTGAAACACTGATAATTTTCTTCTTCCGTATCTTGACTTCTCGTGATCAAACAACCTGTTCTTTTAAGTTCTCATAGTTTCTGAAGTTTATTTCATTTCTGCTGTGCAAAAATAGCATATAAATTTTCTTTCAGAAACTATAATTCTCTTAATCCTTTGGAAAATAAGAAGGGCAATGACATGCTTCCAAAAGTATTATCTTTTATAGCTGATCACGAACCATATTTGTTATCAATTTGTCTGGGTCTTCCACAATTATGTTCCATTGATAGTTGGGAAAAGCTAACTCATGAGCTTTGTTACTTGTATTGATTGCCAAAATGCCACATAAAGTGATACCTTACTGGGACTTGCCTAGATGCATTTGTAATTGAATCTTACCAAGATTTCGGATGATGAAATAGAACTCTTTGAAATGCTGAGAAGCAAGGGTTGTTCATAGAGTGCTGCTGAAAACACAATGGAGTTGCCTCAACAGTTGTCTTTGTATACATCTGATTTCTATGTAAAAATGAACAGTTTTGAGGCGTTGTGTGCCTCTATTCATCTTTAAGTAGATGACATGCTGTTTTGTTATTCATGGTTATTTTCTTATGATCAAATTATCCATGTGTTTCTGTGTTTTTATGTATCAGATTCTCAGAGATGAGTTAATGTATGTGCTTTCGTGTGTTCAAGAATTTAATCATAGTTTGGCTCCATGTTGATATTTGTATGACATTAGTATATCTAATTTCTTCATGGCAGCTTGAAGCGGTCTAGAAAGTTTCAGCCCGAAGATAGGCTCTTTTCATTATCTTCAGTGACCTCTCCAGCGGTGTGTTTCTGAAATTCAGTGATAAGCTTCCAACCAGAAATAGGAAAAGGAATGTCCACTAGTGGGCACTAAGTAATAAGAATGACTAGGTCTAGGAAGAATTGAAGATAATGTTGTACTGTTCATTTCTTGTTCAATTTTCACATCCTTGTTATAAAAGTGGTGATAGTAATTTTCTGTGAATTTTGAGCTTTGAAAGTATTTAGCATGTTAATCTTCTGGAAATATAAGAGTGATTAAAACAGTTTGGAGGCATCAGTTTCCAAAAAAAATTATTTTAGCATCTCTACCTCTGTTCTACATTAATTTAATCTAGCAAAACATAATGGCAGAGCTCAATTAGGAAGTTTGGCAAAGCATGCCTGATCTGATGGCACCATTTTAATCAATTAGAAACAGAAAACATTTCGGAGGCATTTTTTGATGGAAATGTAAAGCAATAACCAAAGCTTAGAATTTCCTGCTAGACTGAGTTGTATGATTTGTTCTGTATTTGGTATTTGATACAAGTAATATTTGAAACCTTCGTTTTATATGGTTCCAGAAATCTATTTCCCATTGACAAAAGGGAAGTTAATATGTTTTGCATGATATTAGATCAGGTCCTGTCATTTGATTTCAACTTTGTCCGGTGTTATTATCATATTAGAGGAGTAAACATTTAAAATCTTCAAACTCAGGAGCATCAAAATCTAAAAACTGATTAAGATATAATTGTAGCTTTGGTGGTTGATACGATGCATTTAAGTTTCAAGTTGGTAAAACATAGATCTCGGAGTTCTTGAACTCAGGATACTTTACTGGGCATGATCCTTTCATCATCTTAACACCCCTTCCATAAAATTAATCATCCTTTTATGTTTTCTTTCCTTTAATTCATTTCACTCATGGTCCACATATTAATTAAGTGTCGGCTTCTTTTCACAAATTGGTTATGTCTGACTTGTAACATGTATTTTCTTAATCTGTTTATTATAGGCAGAAGAGATTGCAGCTGGACGAGATGGTGAGTTCATATAAGTGAGCATTTCAATAACTTTCCTGGCATGAATTTGATTCTATTCATTGCATTTCTGTTATCTCAGATGGGAGATCAGATTATGGTCCTGGTCGCTCAAAAGGTGGAGGAATTTATGCAAATGGACAGTAAGCACTCAACTAATGTGTCTTTGCTTTAATCTTGTCAAATTAAGTAATTGCTTAGTTTACAGAAATCTGTTCCACAAACCTTGGAAAATATGTAAAGAATGCATGCTTTATGAACTAAAAAATCTGCATGTATACCGTAGGGGTAAACCAAAGAAAGGAAGAGGTGGGCCAAGAGATGCGAAGAGATTAAGGGCTTCAAGTGAACAAGATTTTGATTATGAAGATGATCCTGACCTGATATTGTGATTGCAAATGCTGGTGCAATTTTCTGTTAAACCCTGTGGAATGCAAGAGCCTTGAAAATTCTGCTTTCGTACTGAATGGATAGGCAGTTAGTGCTCTGCGGTTCCTCATTCTATGTATATATTGTTCTAATCCCAATAGTTGTGGATTTTGTACTTCTTGGGTGAACAATGCCGATGTACTCTTCCTGTTGTACCAAAGGCATGAATGAGTGGCCTTGCAAAGCATCCAGGATACAGTAAATGTTTCTTTGCACAATTTTTTGTTGCCAAGTTAATGATTGTTTTATTAAACTTGTTCTTTCTCGTATGATTTGTCAGTGTTGTTGTAAACCACCTGTACAGAAGTAAGAAAAATTAGTCACCTTATATGAGTTGCGACGCCTAGAAATTAAGGGCCTGTTTGATTGTGTTCTGGTTTTTTTGTTCTTAAAACTGTTTTGTAAAATAGTTATGGAAATAGTTGTTTTCTATATTTTTTTCTTTTTGAAAGTTAAAAACCAAAACAGAAAACAAAAACAACTCAGACATGTTCTCTAAATTTGATTTTAAAAACAAAAAAACAGTTATAGTTTTTAAAATATTTTTTACAAAACAAGTTTTACTAAATGAGTTTTTTAGTTTTTTTTTGTTTCTGAAAACTAAAAAACTGTTTTGCAGAAGAGTACTCAAACAGAGCCTAATTTTTCGTTCGAGTTTTTGGTAGGAATCCGAGCACTACAGGCTGGCAAAGAAAAAGCCCTTTGCCCCATACTGTATTGGTAGGAACTTTCGAGAATAATGAGAGTTGTCAACGAATTAAGGAACCGAATTATGGTTTTATATTCAAATTTTGGATGGAAAAGCTGTGACCTACTACCTATAATGAGGTAAGATTTTTTTTTTTTTTTTTTTTTGTTACAATGAGGTAAGAATCCTGATATAATTGAAAACGTCACAAACAACGATGGAACCCTTTTGACAAGTCGATTGGTGAATGCTAAAAAAGTTGTAGAGAAACTCTCAAATTGTGAATAAAATTTATTCCCATCGATGCATGCATTTTAAAATAGACAAATTATAAACCAATGAGAATTTAAAATCCTGAAATTAGAGATAAAGATAAAGACAAGGATATGAATGATTGATACAAACCATTGAGCACTAAAACTCCTCAAATAAAGATAAATAGTCTATTATTTTGTAAATGAGTCCTCTCATCCAGGCAGGGAATGTATCAAGCCCTGCTGATCTAAGAAAATATAAGAGTGGGTAGGGCTTTGCACAAAGTTATTAATTCAAGGCTTCTTGAATTAAAACAAGTGTTCCCTGGGGAAAAGTTTCTTTTAAATTGCGAAAATAGATGCATTAACATGGTGTTAGAGCAAGATGCTATTGGTGAAGTAGAAAAGTTAGTGTATATGCTATTTTGCAGATTGTGTCTTCAATGCCTCATCTCCGATCATAGAGGTTTCTGATCCAATTATACTACAAGCTTCTCAGTGTCCCTAACAAGGAATCAATTATAAAGGGTAAACAAATATGGTCGTCAAAATTGAACCCATTGCAGTGTCAAGATCTGGTCATCTTCAAATATGTTCTACTTTCTATCATTAACTTGCCATCAACATATACAGATTTTAGTACAAAAGCAGATTTTTCAAGGCTCTTGCATTCCAGTGTTTAACAGAAAGTTGCACCAACATTTTCAATCATAATATCAGTTCAGGATCATCTTCACAAATCAAAATCTTGTTCACTTGAATCCCTTATTCTCTTCGCATCTCTTGGTTCACCTCTTTCTTTCTTTGGTTTACTCCTATGGTATACGAGCAGATTTTTTAGTTCATGCAGCATGTATTCTTTACATATTTCCCAAGATTTGTGAAAAGATGCCGATACTTAATTAATATGTGGACCATAAATAAAAAGAATTGGAGGAAAGAAAACATAAAAAGGATGATTAATTTTGTGGATGGGGGTGTTAAGATGATGGAAGGATCATACCCAGTAAAGCATCCTGAGTTGGAGAGATTGGAGTTGGAGATCTGTCTTACCAACTTAAAAGTTGAAACTGTAATTATTCCTCAATCAATGTTTAGATTTCGATGCTCGAGTTTGAAGATTCCAAATGTTTACAGCTCTAATATGATCTTAACACCTGACAAAGTTGAAATCAAATGACAGGACCTTAACTAATCTCTTGTAAAACATTTAATTTCTCTCAAGGTTTCAAATACTACTTGTATCCAGAACAATCATACAACTGAGAATCTGGGAGGGAATTCTAAGCTTTGTTTATTGTTTTACATTTCCATAAAATAATATGCCTCTGAAATGTTTTCTGTTCCAAATTCATTAAAAGGATGTAGTGTAGTCCAAAAAGAACAGGTTCTGAAAGAAAATATCGATGCTATTTCTGCTCAGCAGAAATAAATAAACTTGAGAAGCTACTAGAACTGAAAGAACAGGTTGTTTGGTCATGAGAAGTCAAGAGAGGGAAGAAGAAAATTATCAATGTTTTAAAAAAGAAAGCAAACCAGAAAGAAGAAATTCATTCAGTGCAGTGTTCTTTGACAAAGAAAGGAACCCTTCAAATCCTTTTAACACATTGCCACATTCTCCGGGATCCTGTACATAACTTGTCTCCATATCATAAACCTGTTTTAAGGGCAAAATGTTAGCTACTTTTTGCTAACTTCATTTTTTTCTTCTTACTTCTTGTTAACTTCATTTTTTTCTTCTTTTTTTTCATTTCAAATTGGCCAACTTAAACATAGAAATGGGGTTTGAGCATCATAAACATTGCACCAGAAGTGCATCCCTGCATGCCCAATTCAATAAGAAGCCTCAGTTAAAAAAGAATTTGAAATCATGTGGATAAATTGACAAATACCAATCATGAGCTGAGACATGAATATGATATTGTTATTTTAAGTGATAATTATTTTTAAATAAAAATAGATTAACAGAGGGTTAACACTTCCACTTATTTTATAGTCCTGTAACATTAATTAAGCATGTATAGCCCTATAAGGTTTCAACTTTCAACTTTAACTTTTTTTTAATTTTTGGTTTGCATTTAAACTTTAACTTTCAAGTTGGTATTTTGTATATAAATATAAGAGGGATCATGTCCTTCCGTTAGAGCTTTGAAACAACCGAAACAATATCACTCTGGCTTTGGCAGCTGCCACCTGCAAGATTAGCCACAGTAAATATGGGGAGAGCTCCTTGCTGCGAGAAAGTGGGGTTGAAGAAAGGACCATGGACTCCACAGGAAGATCTCATCCTTGTCAGTTACATCAACACACATGGCCACAAAAATTGGCGTGCCCTGCCCAAACAAGCTGGTAATTATATAACATACTATAGTTCATTAACATGCACTATATTGAGGAAATTAACAAGGGTATTCAATTAACTCTTTGTTTTTTTTTCTTACATTAATCAATAGGGCTGTTGAGGTGTGGAAAGAGTTGCAGACTCCGGTGGATAAATTATTTGAGATCGGATATTAAACGGGGTAACTTTACCAGGGAAGAAGAGGACACAATAATCAAGTTGCATGAAATGTTGGGTAACAGGTAAAGTAATATTTTTTAGCTAGCTAGAGTACTTTTTTCCTTTTCTTGATTAGTGCATTTTGAGCCTTAGAAATCACTACATACACATTCATTCGGGTAATTACAATTCCATGAAAGTTGACACTAACTCAACTGAAAGAAAATCATTTTTCTCAAAAACAGAACTGAAAAAAAAAAATGTACTACATGATATTAATAGATGGATGATAACATATGTATGCATGTTTGAGAGTGGATCCCACATGTGATATGATACTATGTAAAATGATCTCACCCTCTAGGAATAAATCAATGATTATGGAGAGTATTTTAAGAAAGAGAAAGAAAAGGGTATATGTTGATTTGTCTATGAACTATTAATATTATTTTCCATATAGTTTTAGGGATTTATGGATATTATGTCACATGATAAAGCTTTCATCACGCCACTCTCACAATGCAAGTGGGTCCCACCAATTTTTATAAAAATAAAAAAATAAAAAAGTGATGCACACATATAATCTATGTGCAGGAAGCAACAGTGCATTTTATGTAACATTACCAAATGATTTCTCATAGTTTTATGTCATGTAAGGGGATTTATTCCATGGGTGAATTAACTCTTAGAAGCATGTAAATGAAAAACAAAATATTTCCTTAGTAGCCTTTTTTTTTCCCTTAATTTTTAATTTTTTAAAGAATATATAGTTTAACCATCTTTCTTCTTTTTGTGATATTGGTTTGGGCATAGTAGCACTTTGTCATTTTCTCATGAGAAAAATATTTCTCTAGTTACTACAGATAAATTATCTGTATTTATTTTCAAAACTCGTTTTGGTATTGAAATCTTAAAAAATTAAAAATATAAAAATTATTATAATTCTTAAATAAATTAAAATTACAAAAATATTATGATTTCTGTTTTAAAATGACATCGTATTAAACTTAGTGCAGATCCCTTAATCGAAACAAGATTATTTTATTTGCTGCTACTTTTTCACGTGCTTAATAAAAAATACATTAATTTAAAATTTCCAAAAGTAGCACAATGTAGGGCTGACACATAGGTTAGTGCATAACATTATTGTAAATGTGCTAAGTTTTGAAACCAAGCATCAAGTTGGTGTGTACATTAATTTTTGAATAACCCTGCAGATGGTCAGCTATTGCAGCAAGATTACCAGGGCGCACAGACAACGAGATAAAGAATGTGTGGCACACCCATTTGAAAAAGAGGCTGCCACAACACAAAAATACAAAACAAATGCAAGGCCCCATACAAGAACAAGAACCCGTGAATTTTCCCACTCATCATGTGATCAAAGCCGAAATCAGAGAGAAAAGTCCACTCTCTTCTCCACAGTGTTCAAGTAGTGACTTGTCCACCCTCACCATTAGTGACAACTACGATCATAACAGTAGTTTTATTATGAGTACTATTAATCATGACATGTCCATGAATAACAGTGTTGAACATCTGGATGAGGATTTCTGGTCCGAAGTTCTGTCGGCTGATAATTCCAATGAGTTAAACAGTTTTCCAGCCATTGGTTCTGACCTGAAGTTCCAATTTCCATTCTCTCCATTATTCACCGAAGAAGGGGTCCCTTTTGCTAGCTCATCAAGTATGTACGATAGCATGGACTTTTGGTGTGATTTTTACATGAGAACCGAGGCATTACCATAATACATATATATGGTCAATTATAAATATTTGTTACATGTTCATTCTAACAAAGTGGGAAAAAATAAAAATAATCTCTTTGCTCTATTTTTTGACCTGGGAATTATATTGAATAACTTATCTCATATATATATATATGTTAAGATCTCATGTCGGCTAAATATTTTTACTATGTTTTAGTACTTTTCTCAATTAAATAAACTTTTTAAAATACCAAAATAGCCCTTGCCATTCTCAATTAAATAAACTTTTTAAAATACCAAAATACCATGCATGAATAAAATGTTGGAGGTTATGCGTTTCAAAGAAAATGATTTAAAATTTAGAGGTGTTTGAAATATTACCTCAACACAGACATCAGATTTGAAATTCAGAACAACGTTATTTTCAGCTTAGGAAAAATTCTAAAATTAATACAAGTTGTCAACTTATATAGATCTTGTTATGTGCTTGTATTAGAGGCACATACTTTAGAAAGCCCATGAAAGGACAACAGAAAGAGAATACAAGAAATAAATGAAATATTCTTTTAATAGTATGAATCTTAATACGACAGTAATAGACCTAGTATTGGACTCCCGGAAAAGTTATTAAAAGTTCAGAATTCTATTAATACTTTATAAATAAAAGGTAAAGTATAAGAGTATGACACTTTTTTTTTTCTCTTTTTTATATATTGTTATTGTGCACACACATCATCTATTTTGCCTACGCCATTATTATGTGCACATTGATCTGCAATCTCAAAAGTATTTCCTCTACAAATACATGAGAGAACACTTAGATTCAAAATTAATATATCAATAATTGACTGAACATCTTTATCCACGGAATATAGAACAAACCTATAACTATACTCTCAACTATTAAGCTTGTATGTAAATTTATTATTTGAACTATATTATAAATATATCCATCATAAGCCACTAAAATTGGTATAATTTAGGTAGTTTGTATTAAATTATGTGTTCAATTATCATCATTGTATTAAAAAATATATATATCCATCATAAAAAATTTTGTTTTTCGCAATCAAAACCCGTGGCCGTGACCACCAAATTACAATCGAACAACATGATATGCAGTAAGACTCACCCATTATTAGAAAATAATAACCTATGGCAAACTAAGTTTATAGGGTGGCTAGATATTAAAAAAAAATCTGTAAATATATAGATAATTATAATCCGTGACATGGTGCTAAACGAATAAACTTTATGTGGTAAAGGAATAAACTTTATGCTAGCAAGGTCGTGCCTCATATTTTTATAGACGTTTGTGAAATACACATTTTAAAACAATCAATGCCAACGCGAGGATCGCATGCAACTCGATCGTGATGTAGGATACTTGTTGATGCGATTTATTGGCTGGCGATATATTCACAGTAAAAATTATTATTTTTACCACTATTTTTTTAAAACCAAAAAGGAAGAACATGTGTTTGTTTTATTATTTAAAAAGGAAATAGGGTAATAATGTACGAGTGAGGATATTCTAACTACTAAAAACTCTCACTACTAACTTATTACCCATCACATCACCATTGGATCAAAGAGAGAATATTAAAAAGTTTTTAAAGAGAGAAAAAATGTTAATCTAATGGTGATTAGATAAATAGTAAGTTAGTATTAGAAAATTTTGGTAGTTAGAATATCTCTCCTCATAATGTATAAGCTTTTTGGTATACAAATATTATTTATGTTTTCAAAATTTATTCTACAGAAAAAATGATATAGGCAAACTATTAGTAGTGAGAGCATTTATTATATCTTCTATTTGTCTGTTCTCATTTTTTAAAATTATTTTTTAAACAAGGTCCTTATCTAATAGTTAAAACAAATTAATGATCTATTGAATAACTAAATTGAATAGATTTGATTCATTTTGATTTATTATTTGATGATGGAGTCCCTAGAAAACCACCCAAAACGGGCATCATCCTTACAATGAAGCTCTAAAGAGAAAGCAGAACTAAAACCAAAACCAAAAGTAATTCTTCGCAATGAAGCTTTGCCCAAATCAACGCTATCACCATCAGTTCCTACCCTTGTTTTTGCCCAAATCAACTGAACCAGGAAGACAAAGAAAGGGTACCTCCAAGAACAGCACCGCAAAGAGGCTATTTTTGTCCAAAAATTTTTGGGAAATTTTTCTACTGGGTAGAATTCTCAAAATATCACTCATTTTAAGAGATTTTAAGTTGGTATTCCTCTTTAAAAAAATGAATTCCGGAAATTCGATTTTTCCAAAAAATTTTTTGCATTCTTTATATCAAACATGGGTAAATTAAAATCTCAATCTCACTTTTCCAGAAAAATAAAATTTCCTGACGTACCAAAAGCATTCGAAAGTGCAAAATGTTAGAGATAGCCACTTGAATCGCAAGCTGGCCTAGGGGGCGTGGCCTAAATGGGCTTGTGAGAGAGCCCCACCGAAGGTCATGAAACCTCGTGACTTCTCTATACGAACTCTAACTTACTAGTTTTTTACATGGAAAAGTCATATGATCCAATAAATTTGAGGCCCAAATGTAACCCCTTTTCTTGTCTTGTTTATAAGCATGCCCACATAAAGTTGTCCATTGATCGATAGAATTTATTATGATCTGGAACGATCATTTTTTAGGTGATTTTTTTAATGTAAATAGAAGGATAAAATTAAAAAAAAAAAACAGAGATAAAAAGAAATAGAAAAAATTAGTGTTGTGAGAAGGAACACCAAATTATTGGATGGTTCTGAAACATAAAAAATATTTCCCCATTGATCAGCGTCTAGTAATTAGGAAAAAATAAAAAAAAAGCTTAAAAAGGGTATTTTGTCCATTGACCTTCGTCTCTCAGTTGTCAAATTTTATGATTTGCCTCAAACTATTATATTATTATCTAACACGAATACAAGATATGATATAAATTTATTATGCCAATATCATTTCCTATTTTTATTCTGTCCTCTTATCTTAACTATTCCAATCATATTTTTTTCATTAATAGTAATAAATGGATTCTAATAGTAATAAAAATAAATAAATAAAACAACCATGTTATTATTATAAATTAATGAGTATCTGTATATTATTTTAAATTTTAAATTTTGAACTAGAACACCTTTTAAGAAATGAGAAATTTTATCTTTTTTATTTTAATTTGATTTATATAGACTTAGTCTATTAAGATCAAAGTCTAGTCTAGCCTTGATCTATTTATTCTCATACTCATCATCTTTTATTGCTATTAATTAGGGATGTAAATGGATCAGTGAGACCCGGTTTAACAGAGGTCAAACTCAATTTATTACATATAATCAAATAAAATAAATTCAGGCCTCAAAAAATTCTATATAGAAAAACAGAACATATGCTTTCTTTTTTTGATAACATTAACATATGCTTTCTTTTACATGTCAGATCTATAAGCTAACAAACTGGCATATATTTTATTATTTATTTCAAATAAAATAAATAAATTATTATTTTAATAATTTTGAATAATAAAATAATATTTTTTTTAATTTTTAAAATGTCTAATAAGCTTAAATAAATTAACAGACTTACTAAGCCTAAAATATTTTATATAGATCTAGTCTATTTAAGCCAAAGCCTAACTCGGTCCATAAAATAATGAGAAAAAATATAACCTCTCAAAAAATATATTTTTACATTCGATTTATTTAATTTTAAATATAAGGAAGGATATACTTACTATAAAAAATGTTTATCACCCTTAGAAGGGGTACGGGGTAAACCGTACAAGGGGTACACGAGAGAAAATATATCATCAGACAAGGAGGGATACCAGAGAAAAAAATATTTTAAATAAAGAGTTCAAATTTTATTTTCTCAACAAAAGATAGATACCTAACAATATCTATCAAAATCTAAATCCGAATTCAGTTGAAGTTGAACAAAGAGGATTGTCACGATTATCTTTTATATTTACATTCGATCCAAAACCTTTCATCTCATATTCCCTCATTCCCTTTCATATTGACATTCGATCAAAAACCTTTCATCTCGTAATCGCTCACTCTCACTTTGTTTAAACATGGCCACCGCTTCAGGTACCTCTTTTCGTTTCTGCTTTCTTTTCTTTCAAAAATATTCATAATTATCTGAGTCTTTTGAAGGGCTACAACACATGTTTTATTCGGATCTTTTTTTTTTTCTTTCTTTCTATGAATGAATCCATTCGTTATCCTAGTTTACTCGTATAATTTAATTGAATCCTTTTTTGGGGATGATTTAGGGTTTCTAATGAACCAGAAATTATATAATTTGATACTCGTTTTTGGATTTGGTACCTTTAATTGTTCTAGAAACTGCCTAATTTGTGGTAGCTAGATTTTTAACCCTTAATTATGTCATTTACTTTCAATTTTCAAATAAAGAGACATAATCATATACCTACAAAGTTTGTTTGTTTTTTATTTTTAATTATTATTTTTTATGTGGCTATATGTTTGGGTTCATCAGTTGGTAATTTCATGCGTGAATGTTAGTTTGTTATCCACCGTTTTGTAGTTGTATTTAAATATTCAACTGTTAGTTGTATTCTTCCCCATTTTGTCATATCTTCATCAACATCAACACCACCTTTATCCCATTTTGTCATATCTTAATTACCATTTTTTGTATATTTTTTTATATATAAAAAACTTATATGGGGGAATTGCAGTGGCATTTAAGTCTAGGGAGGACCATCGCAAGCAAATTGAGTTGGAGGAAGCACGTAAAGCTGGGCTTGCACCTGCTGAAGTTGATGAAGATGGCAAAGAAATCAACCCACACATTCCCCAGTATATGTCGTCTGCACCTTGGTATCTTAATGCTGAGAGACCAGTATGTCTTTCCCCCTCCCCTTGTACTTTTTTGAGATCTTTCTGTGATAATATTTTGCTGATAAAAGAAGTTAAAAAATAAACCAATATATTCTGCTCTTGTAGAGTTTGAAACATCAAAGGAAATGGAAATCAGACCCGAATTACACAAAATCATGGTACGATAGAGGTGCTAAGATTTTCCAGGCAGACAAGTATAGGAAAGGTGCATGTGAAAAGTAAGTTGTGTACCTCCATAATTCCCATGTTGTGTATGTGTTGTGTGATTTGTGTCCTCAGATGTGATGATTAATGAACGCTCTTTTGTTCTTCAACTTAATTAGAAAATTTAGTATTTGGTTTACTTAAGTTTCAATTCTTCCCTTAGCAGGCATTTTTTTGGTCTGTGTTGGTGTTCTGGTTCTGCTTATGTTTGCATTTCCATTTTATGTTGCAAGCTTGAGTAAGTAACTTAAATATTCATTTACTTGCTATAGCTGTGGAGCGATGACACATGATACAAAGTCATGCATGGAAAGACCACGGAAGTTAGGAGCAAAGTGGACAAACAAGTATATTGCCCCTGATGAAAAGGTAGAAACCTTTGAGCTTGACTATGATGGCAAACGGGACAGATGGAATGGGTATGATGCATCAACTTATGCACGAGTCATTGAGAGGTATGAAGCTAGAGATGAAGCTCGAAAGAAATACTTGAAGGAACAACAGCTGAAGAAATTGGAGAGGAGCAATCAAAATGGTGAGGATGCAGTAAGTGATGAGGATGTGGATGAAGATGAAGATGATCTAAGGGTTGATGAGGCAAAGGTCGATGAGAGCAAACAAATGGACTTTGCAAAGGTTGAGAAGCGTGTGCGTACTACAGGTGGTGGGAGTACAGGAACTGTTAGGTAGTTCTCGTAGTATTGTCATTTTATTAATGCAGGGGCAAGTTATTGGTCCTATAGCGATATATTATGTTACTTTCCTCATTTATCATAGATGAATTGGAACTGAGGTATCTTCATCTTCAGGAATCTACGTATTCGAGAGGACACTGCAAAATATCTTCTTAATCTTGATGTCAATTCTGCACATTATGATCCCAAGACCAGGTCCATGCGTGAAGATCCTATTCCAGATGCAGATCCAAATGAGAAGTTTTATTTGGTAACCCACCTCAGTAATCAAAATTCATGGAAAACTATATAATTTTTTTTTTTTTTATATGTAGTGTTTGTATTTGGATTTAATCTGTTTTTGTATTGCAGGGTGATAACCAATATAGGAATAGTGGTCAAGCTTTGGAATTCAAGGAATTAAACATACATGCTTGGGAAGCATTTGACAAGGGGCAAGATGTTCACATGCAAGCAGCTCCATCCCAAGCGGAATTGCTCTATAAGAATTTTAAGGTAATGAAAGAGAAACTGAAGTCTCAAACAAAGGAAACTATTGTGGAGAAGTATGGCAATGCAGCTGAAGAGGACAAACTTCCAAGAGAACTTCTGCTGGGTCAGAGTGAGAGGCAAGTTGAGTATGATCGTGCTGGTAGAATTATTAAGGGACAGGTGAGATATGCACTCAATTTTAATAATCCAGCTTCTGACTTCAACTTTGCATATCCAACTTGCTTATAAATCTTTATTGTGATGCTGTAGCTTTACCTTTGTCTTGAACTATTTACGGGTCATCAATAATTTTATTCTGAATATTTAGGATTCTGCTTGGTGATTAATGTTCTTTTAAGGTGATAGAATTAGTTATCTAACTGAAGCTTCCAACAGGAGGCAGCACTTCCAAGGAGCAAGTATGAAGAAGATATTTTCATAAACAACCACACAACTGTTTGGGGGTCATGGTGGAAAGATCACCAATGGGGCTATAAGTGCTGCAAGCAGACAATACGTAATAGCTATTGCACAGGTGCTGCTGGTATTGAGGCTGCTGAGGCTGCAAGTGATTTGATGAAAGCTAATATTGCTCGTAAGGAAGCCGTTGAAGGTTTGTAAAATGACTTACACCACACTTTGCACCTCTCCCCCTTTCCTTAGTTTTTCGTTTGTACTTTAATAATTTCTTTTACTGATCTTGATTTCTTTTCACGAACCTGTACAGAGGATCGTACACCAGTGGAGGAGAAAAGGCTTGCTACATGGGGAACTGATGTCCCAGATGATCTGGTCCTGGATGAAAAATTGCTTTCTGATGCACTTAAAAAGGTACGTCTTAGTCTGATTCATATCTGTCCTTATTCTTTATGTCTTGTTCTTCCTCCTATAGTACTAGTTATTGTTTTGAGCCATCATTGATTCAAAATTAATGTTGAATGTAATTTCTATTAACAAAATATGTTTTGTTCCAACTTTAGAGATGTTAATGAAAAATATTTTTTCCTGGTTCAGCCAAACTTCTGTAAATTACTCAAACTTGTATTGTGTGCCTATGTTGTGCTGATTGGTGAATATTGGTTCTGCACAGGAGGATCAAAGAAAGAGAGAAGAGAAAGATGAGAGAAAGCGCAAATATAATGTTAGGTGGAATGATGAGGTATGATTTTCATTTCACACACTGGCTGAAAATTTATCTGTATGCATGCCCTTTTTGCAGATTTTCTTATCATCTTATTGCTTCAGGTTACTGCTGAGGATATGGAGGCATACAGAATGAAGAAGGAACGCCATGATGATCCAATGAAGAACTTCCTGCACTAAACTTGGAGAGGGCATAAAAATCTACATCTCTGTCGTTAAAAGCCCACTGTGCTCAGTGTTCTTGCTTCTAGCTGGATTGGGAAGAATGGATCATCAGTTGACTATGACATCATCCTTTGGGTTGGAGGGAGCAAGTTACTACTTGTATTGTGTAGCTTTTGGTTATCTTTGTGCACGATCCTATCGGAGTGATATGGATATTGTTAGACCTGTGATTTGCCTTCTGCAGTCAAGAAAGTTGTTTGACTTCAAACTACTCTCATCTAATAGTTTAGTTGGGATATTTTTTTTTTTTTATTCTAGTTTTGTCTGTAAACTAATGGTGATCCATATTTTGTGCAAGTAATGTATTGCTGACAGAAAATTAAATAATTTGTATATTGTATAAAATTAGCAAATACAAACGTGTGAAATCAAATCTGAGTGAAGTATTTTCTCTCATTCTGATTTTGTTGTTCTGTTTTTCTCAAAAGGCTCTTGCTCCTTTGGATTACTACAGACTACCAGTCTAAATGAGTCGGGAACAGTATTATCTTTTTTTACATGTTTAATTATTTTTGTCTATGGATCAACTGCTAGCTTCATATACGTACATAACTCTCTACTATAGACGGTATATTCACCCTGTCTACGGGAGTAACGTTAGCAATCTAAATTAGCTTCATAATACTATCTTATACGGAGGACAATGGTAACAACTTAAGTTACCGGATCATACTTTCTTTTTTTAAGATATACACAGAACATACACATTTTTTTTTGGTGAACTAACATGCACATTTTTAATGTTGCAAGAAAGAGGATTTTACAATTATAAAGAACGAATACCCATATTTAAGGTTGCCAAAAAATCAACCCACATATAAAAAAGAACAAATTGAAATAAAGACAAAACTTCAAAAGTCGCATTTTATTAAGGAGATTCGAAAGTACAACATCGAACAAAACTAGCCACAAGTACATTATCTTGGAAACTCATCACCACTTACATAAGGCCACATAATATATAATATTAAGGTACCGGAAGTAGTTAAACATCCAAAATTTATTTCATTATTTGAAGGTAGCATATTGTGTAGTTGATGCCACTTTAGTAAGGAAGCGATCTTGGGATTGATCGAGGCTGAGAACCAGGATGGACCAAAGGGCCTCGGTTTCCGTTGAACTTAAGCTGACTCACCTGAGATTGTTGAAGTCCGAAAGCATTGGCAAGAACCTCCGCAGGGATGCTCCTAAACACCTGCTTCACGTGGCTGCTGGTCGCTCTGTCGTTTGTTTTGAAAACAACGTACTCAAATCCTTCTTCTTCTGCTTGTTGGGACACCAAGAAGTTCTGTGGCACCACTAGCAACTGTCCCCTCTTCAGGACACCGTTGAAAACCGAGTTTCCTAGGCAGTTCACCACCCTAACCTTTCCACTCCCTCTTGTCACGTACATCACGCCGTTCGCATTGATGTTCCAATGTGGAGCATATATGCCATTCTGCATGTATAATAATAATAATAATTGAAAATAAAGCCATTAATCTAGTGATAAGGAATTTGGGTTCCAATTGGAAACCACTAATTGCCAGTTAAAAAAAAAAAAACAGAGGAAAGAAATGAATGAAGATTACGTACCTTGTAGAGGACAACATACTGTGCACTGAGTCGGAGGAAGCGGAGGACGGGGAGGGTGAGGCTATCGAGGGTGCTGATGCGACCGGCCCTTGGGTTGTAGAGATCTGCCCGTGAAGGCCTTGCAATGTTCTCCACAAGCTTCAATGTGCATATACTTTCTTCCAACCCATTTGAATTTCCCTTTCCCTTTCCCTTTCCTTTTCCCCTGCCTCCTTGTTCTTGTTGTTCCTCTTCCTCTTCCTCCTCCTCCTTTCTTGGCCGCCGCCGCTGCCTGTGCTCTCTAGTTACAGTTTCTCGCTCCTCCTCCTCCACCTCTTCCTCCTCTTGTCCACCTCTTGGACGTCGATGCTTTCTGGAGCGTGGTTCATCCTCCTCCCCCTCCTCTTCTTCCTCTTCTTCCTCCTGGCCTTCTTTCCAGGTAGGGCTTACAACGCTAAGACCTTCCCTCACTTTCACAATTTGCTTCTTTTCTTCATCTGGAGATTGAAGTTTATCTGCTATCTCCTCTTCCACACTCAACGCTTGTGCTAAAAAGCGTTTGGGGAATCCGCTAAGCACGTTTCCACCTTCATCCTCCTCTTCCTGCTCCTTCCCTTGTTGTTTACCTTGTGTCCCTGGAAGCTGTGTATCCGGATTCCCAGCAAGATAAAACACCTGGGAAATAAAATAAAATAATTAGAAAACAATCAAAACAAATAAACTTTACTATATATATGAGATTAATGCTAGAAGATAATCTCACATGAACATATAGGAAATAAAATTATTTAGAAGATGAGAAATATATATATTAAAATTAGTTGAATACTTACTCTAGGGATAGCGTCAAGCTGGTTAGCGAAGTTGTTGGTGTCAATAAGAGCAATGGCAACAACACGTCGATCACCGTAGTTATAAGACCAGTAAGGAATGCCAGGTGGAATTGCGATGATGTCACCTTGTTTGAAGTGACGAATCTTCTGGTGTCTGTCCAGTTGTATTTTCCTTCGTCCTTGTCCAGATTGTGAATGTGCCTCTTCATATGTCTCACTACAACCTGGTATTGTAATTCCAATTGCTCCTTCCCCTGTTACATTAATCACATTAATTAATTAATATGCATGTACGTACGAAAGGGAACATTCGAATAATATAATGTTTTATATATATATATATATATATATCTTACATAAATTTATATATATTAATGAAAAGAATGAATTAAAGAACCTTCGGCGATCAAAACTAATTGTGGAGCAGGTGTGTATGATGGCAAGTGAAGGCCTCTAGGGTTGAGAGTGCGTTTTACAACAACGACACCAGCGCATTGTAGCTCACGGTGCTTGGAACTCCATGTTTCGATGGAACCACCTTCGGATTCGACACGGTTATCAGGTTCCAATGCATTGATTTTGTCGAGCTGGCACTCGTTGAGCTTGTGGAACAGAGCGAAGCAGGAACTGGTGAAGAATAGAAAGCATAGTGAAAGTGAGAGTAGAAAAGGCTTTGCCATTGTGAATGAATGAATGAATAACCTTGAGCTGGTGTAATGGGGAACCTGAGAAGTGGTGATTTATAGGGAAGAGAGAAGGGTGAAGGGAGGGACACGTCAATGAAGGTGAGTGACACTCTTCAGCCATGCATGGCTATCAACCCTAATTTCTTACACCTCATAAGGTTTGTGAGGTGCAGGTGGCTTCATTCTTTTAAATGATTCAGTGTAATTTATTTGTTTGTATATGCTTCGTTCATATCTTGAATTCCCTGCATGGTCCACCTCTGCAGATTCTCCGCGCGCGTCTCTATATATTACGACCTATTTTATTATTATTACTGTCTTGAGAATCCCTCTTAATATCAACTATTTATAATTTACAGTTTTTGTAAGATCTTATTGTAATTAAATAGTGATTTAATTAGTTACTTTTAGATGTGCTAAACTTAAATTATTTCATATCCTTATCCCTTTTAGTTTTTTGTCACATTATATTCAGTGGCGCTCAATATACACACTACTAAAAAAAACATCAATTAGAGACGGAATAATTCCGTCACTAAGTGAAATATTTTTGTCACTAAATACATTAGTGACGAAATTAGGGACGGACAAAAATCCGTCACATTATGGCTCGTCACTAACAGGTAGAAACAAAATTATGAATTTGTCCCTAATAGAGACGAATTCTAGGACGGAACAAATCTGTCTCTATCTGAGACGAAAAAAATTATGTCACTATTTAGGGCCGGCAAAATGGGCTGAGCCCGCCGGGCTGGCCCGCCCCGCCTGCTAAATAGGGCGGGCTGGATTGAGTTTTTTAACCCACCAGCCCGCCAAACCCGCCCCGCCAAACCCGCTAGCCCATATGGGTCAGCCCGCCAAGTCCTTTTTTTTTTTTTTTTAGATTACCCAATTGTTATGTAGCTCCGTATCTTAGATTTCTCTGCATGCAAGTGGCTTTTTTGAATTGTTGTGGACTGCTCATACAACACTTTGTTACTTGTTTTGTTACTCTATTTTATCCTGATATGATTTTATTTTTTTATTATTATTTTTGGATTGAAAGATGCATATTTATATGCAGATTATTAAACACTAGGATTTTATAAGCACATTAGGATTTTATGCAAATTTTTGTATGCTTTTATGCAGATTTTTTTATGTGATTTTTTGCAGAATTTAATTTTTTGTATTTTATTTTTATATTTTTTTATTTTAGGCGGGCTGGCCCGTAGCCCGCCAGCCCACTCATAAAACGGGCCGGGTTACTCAATTCAACCCATTTTGTCAAAACGGGCCGGGGCGGGCCAGCCCATTTTGGGCGGGCTAATGGCGGGTCGGGGCGGGCTGGCCCATATTGCCAGCCCTATCACTATTAGAGATAGAAATATTTCTCTCTCCGATAGTGATGGATAAATCCGTCCCTATGATATTATTTTCTGTCACTAATTTATGCACGTGAAATATGTGTAATCCGTTCCTATTAGGGACGGAAGTTGTTCGTCTCTATTAGTGATGGATTTTTCCCTCTGTGTTAGTGACAAACAATTTTTCGTCTTTGTTAGTGATGGATAATTTTCATCTCGGTTAGTGACGAATATTTTTCCTTTCTATTTGTGATGGATATTTTTCCATCTCTGTTAGTGATAGATTGTTTCTGTCTCTGTTAGTGAGGGATTTTTTTTTCTCTATTAGTAATATATTATTTCTATCTCTATTAATGACAATGTTTTCCATTCCAATTGGTGACATATATTTTTGTCTTTATTTTTCGTCCCTAATATTTAATCTTTTTTTCAAAATCAATTACATTCAAAATTTAATTTTTACCGAAACCTCATATTAATTATATTCTAATATTCTTAGAGCAAATCCAATTGAACAAAATATAAAGTAGCTATACTAAATGAAAATAAAGATCAAATCAAATCCAACCATTGTAATACAATAAGTTTTTACGTGAATTCATAAAAAATAATAAATGTATGAGATAACAAGTAATATTCACAAATGAAAATAAGAAAAGAAAATATGCATACTATCAATTATCATTATGCAACTGAGCATCACTATCATCATCATAATCATCACTCTGTGCATCTAGAGCTGAAGTCATAATAGTGGAGGTGCGCACATCTCCTCCTAAACGAGCCATCAACATCATCAGCTGCTTTTTTCATAATTGCCATCTCTCGGTCTATTTTCTTTTTCATAAGAGTCATTTGTTGCTGTGTGTTCTCATATTTCTGCTTCAGCAGACTCCTAACGAGCTAGCAGAAATCTTTGTGAACTTATAATTCCACGCCTCTGCACCTAAACCATATATTCAACCTTTCTTGTTCACACCAACAACAGCCTGCAATAATAACATGTCATCATATTGACAAGTGGATGCCTCTGCCCCAGCCGCTAATGCATTATCACAATTAGTCTTTCGCTTCAAAAAGTCCTCCTAAAATTACAAAAATTACAGCAGTGCAAAGTGTTAAATAACATGAGTGATGGGAGAACAAGACTAATCGACATAGAAGATTAAATCTTTTTATATATATTGTAAGAATAAATTAATTTGTCGTAATGAAAATTAAAAAAAAAAGTTAATCCCAATCATATATTATAATATCATTAAAAACAATGGAATTGAAATGCTCTAGATGGTCAATGTGTATACCTTCCTAACAAGACATGCATATACCTTCCAACAGGTCAACAAGTCATGGTGATTACCGCTGTTTCATTATAAACGTGGGAGGGTAAAATAATTTGATGATTAGTTTTTTTTTCAACTTACTTAACACGGTACGCTTTTCTTTAAAAAGAATTAGGATAAATTATATGCTCTTTAATTCAAAGAGATA
>NW_026898615.1:0-56399 GCF_033153095.1 Gastrolobium bilobum
GTGAACTACAGGAAAATGCAACATCTAGCTAAAACTCTTGATACTCTTCTATTCGATTTGACAAATGTGAAGTATATGCACAAACTAAGATCACTAGAAAACCTTTTAAGTCGGTTTCTAAATGCACACAACTTTTTGATCTGATACATTCTGACCTTTGTGACTTTAGAAATTATATTACTAAAGGTGGTCAGAAGTACTTAATAACATTCATAGACAATTTTACTAGATATTGTCATGTCTATTTGTTGAAATCAAAAGATGAAGTTTTTGAAAGGTTCTAGATTTTTAAGTCAAGAGTAGAAAATCAACTCAACTTGAAAATTAAGAGGTTTAGGAGTCATAGAGGAAGAGAGTACACAATGACAGGGTTCAAGGAATTTTGCGCTTCGGAGAGCATAATACTTGAAACTACTGCTCCTTACTCACCCCAATCAAATGGTGTTGCTGAGCGCAAGAATAGGACATTAACTGAAATGTTTAACTCTATGTTACTTATAGCTGGCATGCCTTCTTCCTATTGGGGAGAAGCAGTTCTAACTGCCAATCACATCCTGAACAGGTTGCCGCACTCTAAGTTGTCTATGACTCCTTATGAGATATGGCATAAGCGCTCTTGTAGATATGATACTCTTAAGACTTGGGGATATATTGCTTATGTAAGAATACAAGATCTTAAGAGACATAAGGTGGGACCTAGAACCATTACTTGTGTATATCTAGGAAGTGCAGAAGACAGTGCTGCAAATAGATTTTTGGATCTATTTACAACTACGGTGATAGAATCCAGAGATACAGAATTCTTTGAGAATAAGTTTATCAAAGATCATGGCTTGAGTGTTTCTGGATCTACAGATATGATTTTAGAATCTCCTATAGAATCTGAAGCAAGCCCTTCTGACACTTACCCCATACAACTGGCTGTTGAATCAGTTCTAGTTGGAGTATCTACGAGAGAGAGTTCCTAAAGAATTTGGCGAGGACTTTGTCACTTACCATCTAGAGGATGATCCATTCTCCTATCAGGAAGCAATGAGATCTAGGGAATCTCTATTGTGGGCAGAAGCCATAGATGATGAAATGAGCTCTCTGCTGCATAATCATACTTGACAACTGGTCAATTTGCCGAAAGGGGCTAAGGCTATCGGTTGTAAGTTAGTAGTGAAGAAGAAACTGAATAGTGATGGATCGATAGCCAAATACAAAGCACATTTAGTAGCTAAAGGCTATAGACAACAAAGTGAAGTAGACTATTTTGGTGTCGACTCACCTGTGTGTTATCTATCAACTATAAGAATTCTTCTTGCTTTGACATCTATTGAACACTATGTAGTGCATGAAATGGATGTAAAGACAACTAGAGGATGACATGTTAATTCTTGGTTTTGATCATTCTGTAGTGAGTGACATGAAAGCTAATTTAGCTAAAGAATTTGACATAAAAGATCTTGGTATTGCTAATACCATTCTTGGTATGAAAGTAAGCTTTGATAGGCAAGTTATCTCCCTTAGCCAGACTCATTATATTAAGCAGCTACTTTCTACCTGGGGATACAGTGAGTGCAAACTGAGTGAGACACCATGTGATTATAATAAAAGACTAAGTTCTCATGAAGGGACCAGTGTGGATCAGTTGAAGTATTCAAGACTGATTGGTAGTCTCATATATGCTGCAAGTTGCACTAGACCTGACATAGCCTTTACAGTTGGCATGCTGAGTCATTTCACTAGTAATCCTAGTAAAGAGCATTGGGATGCCCTCGATAGGCTGGTGCAATATCTTAAAGTTACTAAAGATTATGCTCTACACTACTCTGGTTATCCTTCAATTATGGATAGATATTCTGATACGTCATGGTGTTCAGAAATCAGAAATAGTAAGTTCACCAGTGGATATGTATTCACTTTGGGTTGAGCTACTATTACTTGGAAATCCAAAAGATAGACTTGTATTGCATTGTCATCTATGGAATCAGAACTTTTTGCTTTAGCCTTAGCCGGCGAAGAGGCAAAGTGGATAAAGCATCGGATTACGGATATTCCTTTGACTCGGCTAAAGATTAATTCTTTAAGCCTATTATGTGATAATCAAGCAGTTGTCCAAGTTATTATAAAATGCTCTCTTTAATTCAAAGAGAAGACATATAAGATTGAGACATGCGTTGTTGAATTATCTGAGAAAACAAGGAGTTATCACCTTGATCGATGTGAGATCGAAGGATAACTTGGTTGATGCTCTCACAAAAGATATGCCTAAAGATCGATTATTCAAAGCAGTGGGGGAAATGGGGTTAAAGACTATATAGACAAGTCTTAATTACCATTTACTCACCTTTTAATTGTGTGTTTTGAATTATCGAATCTTTCTTTTGTTGGCCAAAAATAATAAGCATTGTTTATATGTTTCATCGATGTTCATAGTTGCTGATTAATTTGAAAAGGGTAAGTTGTCTTATTCCAAACTTGATGAAGATAACTTGAACCTGATTCAAAGGTTCTACCTGGGAAACTTGTGTCATTCCAAACTTGATGATTCAATCCAACCGGTTTGGACCATCCTTTTGGTTAAATGATCTCATTCCAAACTTGATGCTAGATTATTTGACTTTGAGGAATCAGTAATTGTGACATTCCAAATTGAAACATTGAAATAGTTGTTTGCATAAGAAGCCTATGGGTCATATTCTTAATTGAAACTTGACATCACATGATTAGGTTATTGTAAGTAACTTGACTATTGGTTCTGTTCATTGAAACTAGACAATAGTTATTCTCTTACAAATAAACTTAAGTTGATGGATCTTTGCAAAACAAACTGTTTAGGCCTTGTTCATAATTTATGAAACCGGCTCGATGATTATGAACATAATATTGCGATGCTTTATGACATTAATATATGTTCTTCTTTGCCTTATGATATGATGCTAAGTTCTTTTAGTAGAACTAGACATCTTTGGTAGATTATTCAACCAATTGAATTCATAATAATATGAAATTCATACTTGATATTCTACAGAGGATGGCAGAGATGGAGGAGAGCTTAGTGAGAGGGATCTTGACTAAGATCACCTCCTTGATGAATGAATATATCATTTAGAGTATGTTGGGACTTGACAGTTCACCCGCTGTTGCCCATTTTGATGGAGTCCATTTATTTGAGACTTACATTTTGCTATCTTTAATTTATGAACATTATTGATTGTGAACAGATTTTGAGACTTATTTTGGATGTTGGGATTTGGATGAGTTTAGATTGAATCTAAAACTCTAAATATTTACTTTGGTATGTTGGTCTCAGAACAGATTCATGATAATGATGATTTATTTATTTAGATTGAAAATGACTATTGAGTTTAATGTTTTACAGTTAAAACTCTTTGATTGATCCGAGTTAGTTATCTTGGACTGGATATGAATGATTCATATTTGTTTGAATATTACATTGATCACTCTATTGGATTGTGTTATACGGTGAACATAGGAGGAGATTGTTGGGTATATTAATAATATAATCCAATAGTATGTTCACATATAAGCCCAATAGGTGAAAGCATGGTTATTTGGGTCCATATGGGCTGGAGCCCAATAGCTTGCATTATATCTAGGGTTTCTTAAGCTGAAGGTAAGACTGTTGAGCATTCCAAACTTTGATGTCTCTTGGTGTAATACTTCAAGCACCTCTAAACCCTTCTCTCTCAAACTCATAACCTCCAACATTTTACATGAAGAGGATGACAATCACCTGATATGAGTGATTTTATATTGCATATATAAACAAGCAGCAAAGCAATGCACACAATGAAAATTGTATTATTGAATATTGAGTAAATACTCACTAGGTCCTCAAAGATATAAATGTCGTCAGTTTAATCCTCCAGTAATAAATACATGTCAAAATTTGACATTAACTTGGTTTCTCAATGTTATTTTTCACATCAAACTGGTCCTCAAACTAATGAAACTGGTGTAGGACTAAATTGAGGTTTTACATTATTTAAGGGATCCACTCACCTTAGAATGCAATTCAACAGCTACATCATCGTCTCTATCTACAGATATCAAATAACTGATGGCATCGAAAACTAGTTTCTCGTACAAGGTTGCATGTTCCTGCGACAACAGAATTCTAAATCAAGCATAAGAAGAATTTTTATTTAATTTTAATTTTAATTTTGGGGGTTGGGAGAAAGAAAGAGCATTAGTAGGAAGCAAATGAGAGATTACAAGGTGTGACTTAGCGGCATGAAGAAGAGGGAGAGCTTTAGAAGAAGCAGAGGAATAAAGGAAATGGGATGCTAAGATGTTGGCCAAGACACAGTCTTTGTCATGAGCCACCGCTTCCAGAATCACAGACCTCTCTCTACCATAGCTGAGCTCCTTTTCATTGAAAAAAGAGAGACCCCATTTGAGAATATTAAAGAGTTTTGAACAAAGAAAAGAAAAACATTGATATGAAATGTGACACACACACACACACACACAAAAACACAAACAAACCTGATAGTAGTAGGAGTTGATGGCTGAAATGCAGTGATGAGAGGATGTTCTAACCTCGTATCCCCATCTGTCCAATTTCACACTTTCTTCCATCGTTTCTTGGCTCTGTCAAAATTCTCAAGTCAAAACCATTAGCGTCGTGGTTTTCGAGTTTATACATGAAAGGGAAATAAGAGCAACCTGAGAAACCGACAAGAATTGTGAGGTCTTATCCGGTGGGGGCGAGGGATGATGTTTGTTTAATCAATGTTCACGTTGAAAAGAATAAAAAATTAGTGTACCAAAAAAAGAAATTAAGGCCCACTTCCCCCCATTAAGTTAGGATTCAGAACGTCTGGGTGCTTTTCACTTTAATTATTTCATTTTTTTTAATATTCAAATAAATTCATTATTTTTAAAGCTTTAAATTTCTCGTAAAAATAATACTAAAAATAATTGAACACGTATTTTCATCTAACCTATTCAATTTCTTAATACTAATTGAACTACTATTATTTATTAATATTTGTTTATGTGTTATCAAATTCGGACGCTTCGTTCACTCTGTTAAGATGTTGTTACTGTATCAAGGAAATAAAACTTTTCATGCATTATTTATGGGGGAAAAGAATTCTCATGTTACGTGAGAATTCTTTCACATAGTAAAGAGACATCGAAATACGTGCAATAATTTTTTTTATTTTTGTTTTTTAATGAAAAGTAGGATCCATCACTTATTGTGTTTATAGTAGGAGAATACTTTCTCTTACTATACCTAATAAGATTAAGTGAATACCCAAAATGGTAGTCATTTTATTTCTATCTTTCCATACATAACCGAAGAATGGAAAAGATTCTTCAAGAGTCTCGGGTCCCAGAAGTGCATGATAAATACCGCCAAAGCTCAATACTGCAGAAGAAATTAAGTGAGAAAAGAGAAATCCTTATTTATGACCATGTTGAGTAAGGGTTAGGGTTTAGGGTGTCTCAAGTGAACAAGAGATTAATTATCTCAAAAAATGACGTTGTTTTTGGTTTTAAAAAAAGAAATTTTTTAATTTTTTTTAAAAAATTTGTACTTTCAATTTATCTTAAAGTTATATTAGTTTTTATTATTTTAATTTTTCAATTTAAAATAATATTATTATGGACTCACTAAAAATAATTTTATTTTTAATCACTGGAGAAATATTTTTTTCTTTGAAATAATATAATTTTAATTATTTATGAATAAATTAATGATTTTTTGTCATTCTTTATATTAATATTTTTCATCATCATTAATTTGTTTATCAATAATTAAGATATTTTCATTTGACCTCAACATGTTAAATTACACTCATTCCCATGTGTCACCATGGATTAAAGTGAATTTATATAATTATATGCAATAAATAAATAACAGAAGCATTATGAAAAACGGATTACATTGGTTTAATAGTAAATGTTGCATGTAATACGATTGGGTTGTGATGAATGTGATAAGAAATATGGCTATTAATTTAAAATTATTTAATATTATAATAATTTTTCATGTAGGCATGAAAAAAAGAGAGTAGAATAACATATCTCATTTTTCATATAATTATCGAATGTGGTTAATTGTAAACCGAATTTTAGGGGTACGATATAAAATTAAAAATAATCTTATACTTTAAAATTTTTAATTAATATTCTCCTTAATGCATCAAACAAAAACAAACGTACCTCTTCATTTTATAAATAATTTTAGTAATAAAAAAAAACAAAACAAAAATGAGAATTTCAACAATTTAATCCCATTAAGATTACTTATTAAATGAAAGGTGTGTTGCTAAACTTGAAAGGTAGATAAATTCAGTCCGTCACAAAAATAGATATAAAACAAAATTAAGGGTGCTAAACGAATCAGGGGCCTTTGTCTCGACTCGTAAAGACCTGAGCTTATATGTCTAAAATTAGTTGTTAGCACCAGACTTGAACTTGTATAAAACATCGTTTAATAAAAAGGTCTCAGACTCCAATTCAAAAGCTCGGCCTTAGAGTCTCTCAGGCTAGTCTAGTATATTATTTTTTATTTATATTTTTTTATACTACTTATAATAGCTCTCTCTTTCTCCTCAATTTATTTTATCCTATTTTATTGGTTAAACAGGCTTTTTGAATGATATTATTCTATATTATGCTGTTTGGATATACATTGAATTTATAAATATTTATGGAATTACTAGTATTGTTAATTGTATATTCTGTTTGGATAAATTTTTGTTGTTTTATTTTAGAAGGCTCGACTCGGTAATCCTAACCAAAACCCATTAAGTTTGCTGTATTTCTTCAATTAACTATTATGGTCAACAACCTCTAACCTTCTTTGCCGATATATATCTTTCAACCTCATAACTTCTATCGTTCTCCAATAAAATTTGAATGAATTGAGATTTACAGTTTTAGATCTCAATTTTTTATTTTAAACATAAAAATAAATATTTTAATAAAAAATCTTAATTTTTTTAAAAATAATTCTCATTTATATTATAAATTCGAGCCTTCCATCTTTAGAATGAAATAATTTTTTAAATGTTTTCTCCTACGACAATATGTGTCTTTTCATTTTGTGTGAAATGTCCTTACATCTTTTTTTGTACTCTTAATTGATTTTCATATGCGAAGAAAATAATTTCTTCACTTTATTAATTTGATTAATAATAAATATTTACGTTAGTTTATTGTAAATAAAAAATAATACTTCCATCAAACTTCATTTCCTCGTTCAATCATAAAAATGTATTTAACAGACACAAAACTAAAGTATGAAAGTTTTATTGTATACTTAATAACGTCAATATTTTTTTATTCTATTTTAAAATGAATGTGTAAATCACACGTTACTATATGATCACATTTCTTTTCAATATAAATTCATGTTTCTAAAATGTCAATTTGGGCTACTCAAAAGTCTACACTCTACAGCAAAAGTCCACTAGCCTATTCAAAAGTAATATTTTTCTTTTCTTATTACCAAAAAAAAAGGTAATCTTTTTATCAAATAGCCCCTTCAAAAGTCACTGATCTAAGACAAAAAAAAATACTATATGTTGTGCGTTTCAACATTACGTATGAGTTATGATCAACGATTATAAAAAAGAAAAAGAAAAAAAAGCACGCCTAACTTGAGTGATTTTCATATTATTTTTTTGTTAACTGAACAGAAATGATTTTTCATTGCTCAACAGACATATTTCTTCACATCTAACTTAAGATTTGAATTCTATAAGAATTCCAACATTTTCTAGAGTGATTTACACTAGTTTAAGGAGGTGTTTGGTACAAGTATTTCAAAAAGATTACTGATAAATTTTCTTTGGTAAATTCAATTATCATGTTTGGTAGAAAGAACAAAGACCAGTTCCCAGATATCCAAGGATTACCGGTAATTTGATTTATAAAGAAAAATCACTATTCAGATTATCAAAAATAATATGGTAATTCAGAGTACCAAGGAAAGGAAAGCACAACAATAATTTTTGAGACAAAAATACTTCAACACACCTAAAAACTTAGACCCAATCTATCAATTACAAAAGTAAAAATAATTTGGGGTCATATTCCAAGTCATATTTTGATTTAAATCAAACATGGAATCAGTAATCTTTATTTAATATTTTCGATAAGATTTTAGCGAACCAAACACATTTTTCGTAAGATTCCAAGTAAATTCAATTTCTATTGTATTCCCATTAATCGTGATTCTCGAATACCAAAAAATTTCTCTCGTACCAAAGACTCTCTTAAATTACTGGGAAAAAATTGATAGATAGATATCTGTGCTCTTAAAAAATCTAACTCTACCACCTGAAAGCTTTCGAATGCAAGTGATGGGGGAATCAAGTAAGTATGCAAATTACATATTTTATAGCATTGAATTTGAAGAAAATTGAAAAATGGAAAAAGACTGGGCAAAAGAAAATGGAGTACTGGAATAAAATAGCAGAATATGGGTACCTGCTGAGAACTGAGATGTACATATAAAAAAAAAAAATAGATTATGCTATTTAAAGGAATACAGAATATGCTGCCGAAACCTTTCTTTATTTAGGTTGGGACATGGATTTTATCCAAATTTGGCATTGTAAATGGATTGATTCTCCATACATAATAAGCAAACCAGTTCAAATATGTCTAATTTGTTTTTTAACATTACAGTCCAAAAGCAGAAGAAAACACAGGGATAACCAAATTTAGATAACAAATTGAAAAGCAAGTCATCTCAACAATATTGTTTATTTGGCAGAAGCAGCAGCCCTCAATTTTTGCTGAAGAACCTTGGCAAACTCAATAAGCTTGTCAGTCTCTGGTAGAAGACCCTTCAAAGAAGGATCAGCAGCAAAGCTTGAAGCCCATTTGACCAAAGCAGGAGTCTTGGCTTCATCAAGCATCTTCTTTCCATTCATCTTCTCTGTGACATATAACCAACTCAAAAAGCTCCCAAAAGCAATATCAATGAATCCAATCTTATCTCCTCCAAAAAAGGCCTTTCCTTCGCTGCACTTGTTGAACTCATCTTCCATCCTCACAAGCACTTCTTCCATTTGCTCAAAGTATGGCTTCTTTGCTTCATCATCTTCAGCAGTTAGAATGTTTACCATGGACATAAACCACTACACTCCCAGTTGAAAAAAAAAAAAAATGCACCAAAATGATTAAGAAGCAACAAGAACTTAAGTAGGAATTAATAACCAAAAAAACTAAAAGGAGTAATAAAAGTACCTTGTCATCTATGTAGGCACCCCAGAATCGTGCATTAGCTCGGTCATAAGCATTTGCAGGAAGAATGGAGGGACCATTGGTCCAAACCTCATCAATATACTCAACTATGATTGCAGATTCACAAAGGGGTTTATCTCCATGGAAGAAAACTGGGATTTTCTTGTGCACAGGATTGGACTGAAGAAGCAGGTCGCTTTTGGGATTGAAGGTCTCTTGAACATTCTCATAGTCCAAACCTTTGATGTTAAGGGCAATTTGCACCCTCAGGGCAAAGGGACTGAACCATGCACCCAAAAGCTTCAAGTCATTTCTGGCCATCGCTATGAGTGCTTAAGTTTTCCAAGACAGGACAATGCTATAATAAGGTTCAAAGTACAGAGGAGCTTATCTATGTGAACAAAGAAAGTTGAGACAACATGTTTGTGGTCCGAAGCAGCTGCAATAAATTCAATAATTGAGTAGGGTTGCTGCACAACCACAACCACAACTTCCAGAAGTCCACAACTGCTATTTTTAATAGGGTAAAAATGAGATAATTTTTTTTTTCTACACTAATAACAAATGTGGAGTCCACAAATTAAAGAAAAAAAAAAAATTGCATGTTCTTCTTTTTATATTTATGTGACATGAGATAATTATCTATTATTATTATTATTTTATATCAATCTTAATTATTTGTTTGAGGTGAGTAGGCTCCTCAGATACATTAATTTTTTGAACCGAGACTAATTCGAATGCGAAATAGATTAATAATTTTTACGTTTCTCCTCAAGATAGGATTAATGAGAATCAAACCGAGAGTCCTAGGGCCTGTTTGATTGTGTTTTGGTTTTTTTGTTCTTAAAACTGTTTTGTAAAATAGTCATGAAAACAGTTGTTTTCTGTATTTTTTTCTTTTTGAAAGTTAAAAACCAAAACAGAAAACAAAAACAACTCAGACATGTTCTCTAAATTTGATTCTAAAAATAAAAAAACAGTTATATTTTTTAAAATATTTTTTACAAAACAGACCTTACTAAACGAGTTTTTTAATTTTTTTGATCTGAAAAATAAAAAACTGTTTCCAAGAACAACAATCAAACAGAGCCTTACTTATCTACTCTACTCCCTTGCACCAACTACCAACTACACTGTCAACATTGCGTAATGTGCCATTAATTAAATTAAATGTCCATCACCTATCAAACGATAAAATAAAAACTTATCATTTTTTAAATTAATATATATTTTAAACTAAATTATAATTTTAAAAGTACTAAATAATATTAAAAAGGAAAATATATTTTATTATCCAATTCAAGACAGGGAAAGCCAAGGAACACTCGGCCATTTGTCAGAGTACACAATTTTTTTTCTTTCTTTTAAGAAAGTAAACACCAACAAAATTAACATTTAAGCAATCAAACATTTGTATAAAATGCTAAATCTAGTAAGAATTAATAAAGTTATGGAGTAATTTAAAATTTAAAAACATAATTTACATTTAATTAAATTTTATGAAGCACATGCGCTGTTGAGAGTGTCGAATATGCTTCTAGCACCAACATTCCTTCTTCTTTTTTGTGTTTGTGGAAATTAACACTAGAACTGTAAATAGGTTAGGTTAGGTTGGATTTTAGTTTAAATAGCTTAAGTTTGTGTAAAATATTTTAGGTATAGCCTGACCTGTTAGTCTTATATAGGTCCAAATTATAAGTTTGGTCTGACATATATTTAAAAAATAAAAATCTTCGTCTAGACTTATTAGTCTGTTTAAACTAATCAAATATTCAATATTTAAAAAAATAATTAAAATAGTATTACTTTATTATTCAAAATCATTAAAAATAATAATTTTATTAATTTTTTAAAAAATAAACAATCTGAAATAGCCTGATCTGTAGGCTTATAGGCCCGACATATAAAAAAAAGTCTATGCTCTATTTTCTGAATAAGCTTTTTTAAAAGTCTAAACCTGCTCTATTTGACTATATTTAATAGGCTGAGTCTGATCTTATATAGGCTAGGCCATAGGTCCCTGTAGGCCGACGTAGCCTATTTACACCCCTAATTAACACAAACATTCCTTGAGCACGTGAATAACTTATTCAAATGCGAGAAAACCTTGGGTACATCATATGTAGGTAAGAGTGTTTGCGGTCTGGATTGGATCGGTTTTGGAAGCAAAACTCATCCGATCCAATCCCTTCGATTTGATCATGTAATCATCCATTCGATTTAGATTTTTTTTCAAATCCGATCCGATCCAATCCAATTTTTTTCGGTTTGGATTGGATCGGTTTTCGGTTTTTTGAATATCCTAAAATTAGTTTCATGATTATTGTGCAAATAACATCTTTTGTATATATTGGCTTTGTAATTTTTTTTGTTTGAAATACAAAAATACCAGTAAACAATACTATAGTTGATGAAATGTGACTAAAAATGTTATCAAAAAAAAAAAAAAAAATGTGACTAAATTTTTTTGACGAGTCAATGAGTCTTGAGTTTAGAAATTTTTAGGTTATGATTGGGGAATTGACAAGTAGGTAGAGGATAATTAATATATTGGATCGGTTTGGATTGGATCGGTTTTCATCAACCCATCCGAAAACCCATCCAATCCAATTAAAATTTACGGTTTTTGTTCGGTTTTTCGCGGTTTGAATCGGTTTGGATCGGTTGATGAACACCCCTATATGTAGGTACATCTTTACTTAATGGAAAAAGTTTTTGGAATTTAATGGGAATAATAAAGAAAAACAGGGATATAAAAGAAAAAGTAATTTCCCTATTTGAAAAAAAAAATGTACCGAAATAAGTACATCTATGTATTGAAAAAAAATTCTGTTGAACACTTTTCACCAGACCTAGAATTTTTTTTTTATGTCTGCACACTTAGGACGGGGGTTCGGGGGCAGCGCCCTTGAAGATTTTTTTTAAGAAAATTTTAAATACATTAAAAAAATATAAACAATAAAAGAAAACTTTAACTTAACATAAAAGTAATAATAATCAAGAGTCAACTAAGTTGTTACAATAGAACTATCACAAAAGTATTTTTCAATTCTTCGTTCCTTGAAAAGTAAAGCTTTGGAGAAATAATCGATAATGATAATTAAAAAATAAATAAACACTACAAAAAGACATTTATAAAATATAGTATAATTGTAGGGGTTAATTGATAAAAAATCCACCTCTGTCGATGTCTATTTGATCCAAAGTTGGCCACTTTTGTTTTACAAAAAAACGTGAAAAATCTCGTGCAATTCTCCTCCTCTTGATAAAGATTAAATTTCAGGAATCATTAATGTCTATTAAGATTTGGAGCTAATAAAATTTATGTTTCAAAAAAAGAAGAAGAGACAAAGCAATGGGGTATAGTTTAAGCTTTAAGCTTTTAATTATAGAAGTTGTTGGGTTGGGTCCATGTTAGTTAAAATCTCGATTTAAATCAGTGATTTTACGATTTTTTTTAATCAAAACGATTTCTTCAAAATTTCAAACAGTTTTACGATTTTATGATTTTTTATGATTTTTTTTATGTTAAGATTTTATGTTTTACGATTTTTTATCCTCTTTTCGATTTTAGGTAAGATCCCGATTTTAACTACCATGGTTAGGTCTATGTTTACTTTTTTCTTTTCAATCTTCCTAAATCTTTTTTTTTACTTGACCTAAATTACCCACCTCTTTGGAAAAAAAAAAATTTCTCAAATTTTTGTGACGTCCGCCACTGCTTTTCACTAGGTGTCCAATTAAAAATTTAATTTCAATTTTTTTGGCTCGCACAAATCACGGCTTGAAGACTTAGCCAACACTTAAGTATAGTTTGGCGAAAATCGATCCTCTCATGTTAAATAAAATATGATATAATCATGTGAAAAAATCACAATTATATAAAGGTAAATCAACGATGAAGACTTTGTAACTACCTATTTCAGTATTCTCTCTCTCTTCTTATTATAATTAATTCACTTTTGAATGGTTATGATTCCCCCACATGACCATATCAATATATCATGTTTTATTTAATAGGATCATTCCCATAGTTTGACACTTAGATTCCGTTTGTTTGGGCTTCTAGAAAAAATAGCTTTTATCTCTTCCTTATCTTAGAAGTATTTTTTACAAAAGTTAAAGCTATTTATATTTTTATAAAAATATTTAGTTTTTAAAAAATATATTTGGCTTTTGACTTCTGCTTTTTTAGAAGCTAAAATTTTTAGCTTCTAAAAAAAGTAAGTTTTTAGCTTTTTTTGTCAATTCTGTTTTTTTTTAAAGCAGATATCCAAACGAATTTAAAGTGAGAAGTATTTTTTTCCTGAGAAAAGCAGCTTTTGGAGAGAAAAAAAACCCATCTAAACGATTAGGATAGTGGACACCTCTTTCATAAAAAAAACTCAAAGATTTTTTTTTTTGTTGGTATATAACCTGGATCTTAACCTCTTTCTGCCACCTTATCCTCGGAGTACGGCTCTTAAGGCTAGCTCCTTATTGAAATATAGGGTGCATTGACCACTGTCACCGGATGAAGGGTAAAACTAATCCTTCTTCGAGGGGAATAAATCTTCCCTCTGACCCCCAAAGTATTTCGATCCACCTTTGAATGATTATGATTTACCCATATGACCATGTCAATATATCATGTTTTATTAAATATGAGAGGATCACTCCCATAGTTTGACACTTAATAGGACAGCGGGCACCTCCTTCATAAAAAAAAACTCAATTTTTTTTGGGTATATAACCTAGAGGTATCTCACACTAAACCTCCTCCAGTCACTTTATTTTTAGAGTACTGCTCTTAAAGCTAATTCCTTATTAGAACACATGGTAAATTATCTAAAACAAATTAAAATATAAAAAATAAATAATTTTTTTTTAAAAAAATTCTACATGTTATTTGTGCTCAGATTTAATTTCATTTGACTTGCATCCGTACATACTCGCACGTGTAATGCTGTGTTTCTGTATCTTAAATTTTGGATGTTCATATTTGGGATACATTCATATAAGGGAAAAATGTATAAAATTTTAAAGGTTATAAATTTATGTCCTTTTAAGAGAGAGATTGATATAAAGAGATACGCGTCTTATTGAAAAAATAAAAAATAAATAAAAATAAAGGTGTGAGTCATACCTTTTTATGTTTATCTCTCTCATAAAAAAATCTAAATTTGTGTCTTTTAAAAAGGAAGAAACTTTTCCGTTAGTATAAAATGTAAATCTCATACAAAATGTAAGGTTTTCATCTAAAATTTGGCTACATTCATATTTGGGCTGGGCACACAAAATGAGTCTCTGGAGACTAGTGTTATTAGTGTTTGACAATAATTTTAAAGAATGAACTATGCTGAATTTAGAGACTGAAAATTAATTACTTTGGCTGTCATACACACCCAGAGTTCCCCCAAACACTTCAGTAAGGTGATATGACACCACACCAAAAATCCCTTTCCTAGCAAGAACTAGAAGAGCCCTAGTGAAGTGTTCCGGGGAACTGTAGGAGACAACTGACCTAACTCTATATCTCTTGCATGTTTTGCTTCAATGGTGACAAAATGCACAGGAAAACACAATATTTATATGGAAATCTCCATGTTCTTGAAGAATGGAAAAGCTTTTTGAATTATTCAGGAAAGTCTATGCATGCACACCAGCTTTCCTAGTTGAATCTGGTGAGGATTGTGGTAAACATTATATGGCAAGAGAATAATATGACAAGTGCTTGGCCATGATCTTTGAGCTTTTGTGATAATTCTATTCTCCCATCCCCTTCAATCTTAATTTTTCACATAAACTAAGACACCAATTGTTTCATGATATAATCAAATCATCAAAAAGTCGAATTCATTAGCTTTAAGCTCATTTTTTAGTCAGAGTTAACTCTGGATAAATAACATCTTGAGCATTAACAGTTCAAATTTTATAAAGTGTTAATGAATAGTGTTGTTCGTAGAATCGTATATATATATTTGAATATTTGTATTCAACTTGGCTTAATACGAGAGTGACTCATTACGTACATACCATAAAATACTTTCATTTGGTGACCACAATATTTGCATTGCAGAGATTCTAGAAAAAGAAAATGATTCTCTGATTGTGATTATGTCAAAGAAGAGCTAAAAATGAAACATTGGAAAAAATAGACAGATTTTCTGATAAAAAAAGTTCTTTTATGGTCACCATATATTATGTGGACTATACTATAGTATACATCCGTTTAGGCATGAAACGGGTCAGAATATTGACCCTCATCCCATTGAAACTGAGACAAGGCACTGGGCTCGCTAGGAGAAGGCCAGTGCAGAGGTCCAAACGTGGAGAGCCCAACTAAAAACACATTTAGTTGCTAGTTTAATAGCCCATTAAAATTTTTGTATTTTCCTTGCAATTTTCAAATTTCCTCATGTATCAGAACTTGGTTATCTCTTTAGTAGCCCAGGGGCGCACAAAATACACACAAAAAAAAGTTTGCCAATTCTTCCCTCTCTTCCTCGATTATTATTTTTCTCTCCTTCCTCTTAGTTCTTGTTACAGTTCATCACCAGATTTTTCTGCTTTACGATGATGTCTCAATGTAGTTACACTTAATACATACACACACACATATATATATATATATATATATATATTAAAACAAAAAATGGATCTAAAATTTAAAAAAAAATTAATTTTATTTCTTCTATTGATTTGATTTTTTATTTATTTTTCTTCTATTTGCATTTGCAAGCTAGGAGCTATAGAGCCCTGAGCCCACAAAACTGAATGGGCCATGCCCGCAGGTTCACGTTCCTCTTTGATATTATGCAGACAAAGAATTGGAAGGACAGAAGACCAAAAATCTTTGCACCAGCCGGGAATCGAACCCGGGTCTGTACCGTGGCAGGGTACTATTCTACCACTAGACCACTGGTGCTTCTTGAATTGAAAATTCGTTACAATTTAATAATCAAAATAACTAGTTTTAATCAGACATAGCCATCAATTGCACCAGCTGCTAACTTTCTATATGTTACTTATCCAAAAAAAAAAAAAAAAAACTTTCTATATGTTATAAATAACAATAAATCATGTCTTAAAACCTGCTGCAATTTCTACATTAAATTAATGTATTAGCGGGTTCCTCTTCTAGGATTTGTTAATTTGACGTGAAGATGGATTACTCCTCCTCTACAATTTGTTAGATTTAAATATGCATCTTATGAGAATTCGGGAAGGCCAGGTGCTGCAGCCAATTTTAGGTATAGGATGGTAAATCTTTATCTGATTTCAAGAAGTATGTTGGAGAGCTTACGACCAATTGTGCCCAGTGTTCTAGGAAATAGGAAGGACGGGGGACTTCACTAGTCAATTGTATAGTATGCAGTACAAATCCCTTGGTTAATACCAACTGTTTTGGCAAAATTGACACTGTTATATCATTAATTTCACACAAGTAGTTTATTGTGTTATTTTTTTTTTTAATTTGAGAAATCTTATTATTTTGAAATTTTCAGGCTTTTTTTCAAAAAAAAATAAAAAAATCATGTACCCATTTATCCACTAATTCAATTGAGGCAGATATGATGATCATAGGACCACAAGAATGGTTTAGTTCTCTTTATTAAATTTTTAACACAATGGTATAAATTATATGTTTAGAAAAATATTATCATGTTAAGATTTTTTTATTTAATTTTCTTTGGTTAAAAAAAAGGTTCGTTTTTTCTACCGTCAATATAGATAACTTATCTATATTCAGCCCAAAACGACGTTGTTGGAGACGGAAATCAAGATATTTTTGTAATTATAATTTATTTCAGAGTTTTAATAGTCTTTTTCATTATAATTTTTTAATTTTTTCAATCTAAAACTATATCGTTTTAGGAGCAATACATTCACTTTAACCTTCAAATAATATATTTAATAACGATTTAAGCACTTTGTAAGAAGGGTCATGAAGTTATAGATGTAAGCACTCTCATCTCAGATCCCAAGTGGTTTTGACTTTTGACTGGTGCTAAGATCAAGCAAAGGAACCACCACATCATATTCCACTCTGCACTTTATCATTGTTCATTCAGTGTATGCTTTCTTTGACAACAGATTTATCACTCACAGAGAAGAAGTGCCCCCTTTCTTCTGCCACAGAATTGGATACATTTTCATTATTTTGTTACCCGACAAACCAGATTCCTCACTACAATGAAGCAAATGGGTTCAGCTCATTCACCCACTAATCCAAATTTAAGAGGTTCTCATTCCCAAACATGCTTGGTTTTGAAGAACCAGCCTGCTTTATTCACATTGATTATTAATTACAAACACAATATTTTTTATTTTTCTTTCCATTATAGGCGCTGACTATGTTTTTTCTTTTTTCTTTTTAATATTCTAGATCTGATAAATTGAAAGATGTAATACTTGAAGGGTTTTATAATTCTCATTTAACATGAGAATTACAATTTTCTTACGCACCTTTCGATTTCCATGCTGACATGGGTCTTGCATATAATTTTTTCTAACACATGGGTCTCACGTGCTTTTTATCTCTACAACTTGAGATTTCAATTCTCCTTCAACACGAGAATTATAAAACCCATACTTAAATTATCAAAACACAACTTACCTCCGTAGAAAAATTTATAAACGTACATGTGAAGTCGAGAAGATTCACATGTTGAACTATAGTGGAGAAATTGTACCATGTGACATTAGAAATGTTCATCTAATAAATTGTGATCGGTAGATCTGAGATTAAAAAAAAAAAGGGTGCAGTAAACAAATAAAGTGAAAAAGTATAATTATAGATGAATGAATATATTCTCTTTTAAAGTTATTTGCGTTTTAAATATTCCTCCTTCCACCAACTTTAATCCAAATGGCTAAAGGCACGGTGTAATTGATAATAATTGGATAATAATAACAAGAAAATATTATAGGGATCGGAGGAAAAAGAAGATGAAAAGCATAAATGTAATCATTATTACATTATTCTACTCATATCTTTTAGAGTTCTATTCCCCTTTTACTTGTTATACGCAGCAAGTGTGTAGGCACTCACCATTAGCCTTCAAAAGCATAGAAACGTTGGGCAACCCTTGTTTTGGGGACTGATGAAGTAGGTATCTGTTGTTTCTTTTATTAAAATTTTTCTTATTGTTTTAAATAAATAAATAACAAGTCCTAAAATATTTGAAATATAAATATTTTTAGAAGGAAGAGTGTTATTCTGTAGGTTTTCATACTTAAAAAAAAAAAGTTACGTGTAATGACTTTCATATATGTATCGTACATAGTTATTTGTGGAATATTATTCTTTCATACAGCAGCTATAAAGAAAAGATCTACTTCAAAACCAAATGTTCATCATATGATATAGTGGAAGTCAAGGCTCTAGGCACTATTGCCAGTGACTTGTGTTACAGGTCATAATGGGGCTGCTCAAGCATGTGGTCATGTTGTTTCTCTTAGTATGAGATCTGAAATAATTAATGTGCCCTAGCATCTTATGCGATTCGTTTTATTTTAGTTTAAATTTTAAAAAACATACAACGGATGAATGTAGAGAAGAGAAATAAAGCTCATTCTAGCAAATCAAATTAGAATTGTAGTAATGTACTGATAAAGAACAGAGATGATGACAAGTGGAACCAAACCATCTAATTAATCTAATACTTAGTGGAAGAAAATATAGAACAGAAAGCTAAACAGCATGTAGTAAAAAACATTAAGAAAATCCTTATATAACAAAAAAGCTAGTTCCTTGTTGCTTCCATTTTATTTTCAATTCTCAAAAAGGAATTACTCATCTGCTAGCTTGCTAGAGGCATTCATGGTTCAACAATTCAATAAATAGCAGCACCAAACTCTTTAGCTTGCCCCTCCTCTTCTTACTTCACCTCTTTCCTTGTCCTCCCTAAGCCTTTCCATAGTAATGGAGTTAAGCTATCCTTCAGTTCCTCTTCTCTCCATTTTCCTTTTCCTGCTTCCTTCTTTGATCTCTGCTCAAGTCTGCCAGAGAAACTGTGGCAAAGAAATTCTTAAGTACCCATTTGGCAGTGACCCTGGTTGTGGCGACCCTCGTTTCCAACCACATGTTACATGTAGCCAACAAAAGCTCACCTTCACCACTCACACAGGTTCCTACCTTGTTACCTCAATTGACTACACCAATCAAGTCATATATATCTCAGACCCCACCATGTCAACTTGTTCTTATACTGTGCCTAGCAAAGGTTTTGGCTTAGATTGGGATGCCCCATTCACCTTTGATGATAGTACCATCTTTGCTCTAGTAGACTGTTCTATAAATTCATCATCTATATGCAAATCAAATGGTTATGATGATGGGAACAACTCAAAGCTTCTATGTGATCAGGGGACACCAATTTGCAGTCTTTTATATTCATGCAGTCCTATTAGTACTATCAACCTCCCAATCTCCTCATGCTGTGTTTACACACCAGTCAATCTTGGTCCATCGTTTGAAATGGATCTGCAGAAGCTGCAATGCCCTTCATATACAGGATTTTACAACTTCAATGATCAACAATCTGATCCTGAAAAGTGGAACTATGGAATAGCACTCAAGTACAAGTTCAGTGTCACAAATGACTATCCCAGCTCATGTGCTGCTTGTGAAAGGAGCTATGGATTCTGTGGGTACAATGGAGCCTATAATTCATTTATCTGCAACTGTCCTAATGGGATTAACACAACAACAGATTGTTTCTTCACATCAAACTATAATAATGGTTTAAGAAATGGTAAGAAAAATTGCTCCCTATCTTAATTGTCAATTGCAGCCTATCATTCTTTCATTTGTAACGCTAAAATTATGTTGGCCCTTTTGTTTTCAGGGATTGCATGGTTGATCTATCCTATGGCATGGTCTCTGGTTTGGTTCTTCTTGTAGGTTATGATGAATGGTACTTAACAATCAAGCTACTGACCCAAGTAAACAATCAAAATACTTCTTAGGGGTTTCATAGCTTTGAATGTAGGGAACTTTCATGGTTAGGGGAGGAAATTATGTATGGCTTTCTTGGTTAAAAGAATTAGGCCATTCAATTCCTGTGTCCTCGGGTGGCAGATGTGTGCACGTGCAAACAGTAATTTGAATCTCCTCTTAGTTCATTAATGTTTTGCAATCAGTGAATGCCAAAAAAAATGATCTTGATGGAATTATTAATAGATTGCCTTCATGATGTGCACCTAAATAACATTATGTTCAGCTCCATTATTATTTAACCATATGAATTCACCACACCTTTTTTTTTTTTTTTATAAAGGTAACCAATTAGATTATAAAAGTGAAAGCTTCGTGGACCATCAGCAACATTTGAGTTTGTGATACAGCTAGTACAGTGAATCTTTAAAGTGTAAACCTATTGAAGGTTGTATGGATAATGGATGGATAGACAATAAGGGATATGGAATGGGGTTCCAAGTCTTTGGCCTCTATCCACGAACAAAGAATCTCTTTGTCAAATGCTTTTATTTTTCTTTATCTCTAATAACCTGAAAAGCTGCAGCAAGCTTTATACCTACATTTTATTCTCACACCAATATGGCACTTTCATCACAGCTTAAAGTTTCATCTAGAAAGCACCTAACCGAACAACATATACATACATACGCTGATACGCATGTTAACTTGTATTAGAATAAAAAACATACCAATTTTTTTTTAAAATATGTATACACATACCGAATTCAATCTTTAGTAATTTTAAAAGTTAATACGATTTTGTAAATAATAGAGTGAGATTTTTTCGTGCATCTTCAACCACATTAAATGTTAATGTCACGCGTTGGTTCCTAATTAAAAAAGAGGGTCACCTATAAAAACTAAAGTTATAATTTAACATATAAGTCATTGTCACATCTTTTTTTTTTTTTTTCGTAAGTCAATCCTTTTCTATTATACATACATGTAGGATGAATACGGATCGATTCAACAAATATAGGGTTGGATCGGATCACACACCATTGAAGATGATTGGTGTTGATAAAGAGAAGGAAGATTGAGAGGAGGTGTTGTTGAGATGTTGAAGTTGGTGACGAGATGAGATAGTAGTGAGATAGACACCTGGGTAGTTGGGAGGAGACTGAAGGTGGTACTTGCAATGCACTCCGACACTAAAGCCAGATTAGTATTCAATATGATTCAAGTATTCAAAGAAAGATGTCTTACTTGGGTTGAATGCATCTGTATATATAGCGTAGAATGCCTTGCTTCATGCCATCTTTCATCGGGCTGTATTCATTTTCTTTGGTTCAGAAGTCTAAGGTTGAGCTAGATTCAGTAGATATAGCTGCAAACAAGTACTGCCATTCAGTAATTGGTTTCAAGTTATGGTCAAGTTGCTTGAATGATGTTTCCTTTCATGTTAAATCATTTTGACTTGTCACCAAGCAAGAGAGATTCTCATTATGCAGGATGAGTTGCCTTATTGGCCAAATTTGGTGGTTTTAGGACTCTGAGTCTTTATTGGATTGAGCCTCTATCTCGCATATATTAAGTCCAGATCAAATAGATAACGTTGTTATCATATCTACAAACAATAGAGATTAAATTGAGAACGATTTTGTATATAAAAATCAATTTAATTTTCTTAAGAAATAAATTGGATATGAGCGTTACATGTTTAATTCAACCTGTTACATGTTTAATTGAACCTATCATTGAACGATATAGTATTGAATTATTTTCATATATTGTTACAGACTTATTCATGTTAAGGTACTAAATACAAAATCAACTAGCAAAATATACATATGGCATAATTTGTAAAGCTTTATATGCTCCATCTTGAACATGTTTCTATGCATCGAATAATAAAAGCAACCAAACAGATGCTGCTAATTTAGGGTAAAAGCAAGATTAAAAAAAATCCAACTAAAAGAGAAAAGACAAAAATAACATTCTTAAAATTTGACTATGTCGACATCTCTCAACTTTGCGAATTTGGAAATGATTATTTTTTTAATTTTTTTTATTTCAGACAAACTGGGATAAAATGGCAAAAGAGAACTATTAGGAAAATTTTCAGGTTTGCTTGATTGCGTTATGTTTTGTTTTTTTATTCTTAAAACTATTTTATGGAATAGTTAATGAAATAAGTGTTTTATGTATATTTTGTGTTTTTAAAGTTAAAAGTCAAAATACAAAACAAAAACAACTTAGACATATATTTTATAAATTTAATTCTAAAAATAAAATTTTTTTATTCTGAAAATCAAAAAATTTATTTCTAAAAACACAGTTTAAACAGGCCCTTCTTTTTTCTTTTATCTTTTTTTTGGGTCAACGTTGGAAGGAGTTACTGACTTTATGGCTTATGCATAAGCCATAAACTCCAGACTAGAAGCCACTTTAGATTGATGCGACCGAGTCAACCTAACAAGATTCTTCCATGACCAGAAGTCTAGTAGTCTGCGGCTCTGAGCTAATGATTGTTTGACCCGGGAAGAAAAGGAAAAAAAAAATCATATGATTAAGATGATTTGTTCCAACTTCTACATGAATTAAAAAAAATGTAGAATAAAAAATAATGAATTATTTATTCCAAAATTTCCACCAATAACATGGCTTTCCAACTTCTACAATAATTTCTTAAATTTTTTTATCTTTTGACATATAATATGTAACATCCCGGGCGCAGACGACGAGGGCGGGGAGTGATCGCCGGTGCGAAAAGGCATGGACAAGCGGCTCTTGACAGGCTTCCAGCGGGGGGTTACATGCATGAATGAATCGAATCGACACCCGAAAGAGAGGGATTTCAAAGACTGTGAAGGTGTGAGACTGCACAGATTGAGATAGTTTATAAGAATTAATTGGTACTACCTATACTAACAAGATGCATCTACTTTTCGGTAGCCCAGAACAGAAAAACTCTACAGTTAAGCGTGCTTGACTTGGGACAATTCTGGGATGGGTGACCTCTTGGAAAGTTTTCTCAGGAAGTGTGCGAGTGAGGAAAAAGCACACTGAAAAGTCTCGTGTTAGTATGTGGGGATAATCATTGATTCTTGAAGCGGCCGGGCATTACAAGTGGTATCAGAGCAGGCCTTTCTTCCAGTACGGTGTGGTTCGAGGACGAACCAGGCGGAAGCTGGTGGGCATGGAACATCCCGGGCGCCGACGAGGGCGGGAAGTGATTGCCAGTGCGAAAGGGCATGGACAAGGAGCAGTTCTTGACAAACTTCCAGCGGGGGGTTACATGCATGAATGAATCGAATCGACACCCGAAAAAGAGGGATTCCAAAGACTGCGCAGGTGTGAGACTACACAGTTTGGGATAACTTATAAGAATTAATTGGTACTACCTATACTAACAAGATGCATCTACTTTTTGGTAGCCCGGAATGAAAGAACTCAACATTTAAGCGTGCTTGACTTGGGACAATTCGGGGATGGGTGACCTCCTGAAAAGTTTTCCCAAGAAATGTGCGAGTGAGGAAAAAGCACACTGAAAAGTCTTGTGTTAGTATGTGGAGAAAGCCATTGATTTTTGAAGCAGTCAGACATTACATAATAAGAGTTTAATTTTAAATTTCTGAAACCTGCCTAAATCTGAACTTTACTTTGAATATCTCATGATAGGTGAAATAAAATATAATTAAATAGAATAAAATAAAACAAACATTTAAATATTTAATGAAGTAAAAACATTTATTACGGAAATTAAAAAATAAAATAGTTTCATCTTTATCTCATAAATCGAGGCAAAGAAGAATATATATATATATAATTAGATATAAAATGAAATAAAATAGATTATATGTTCCATTCCATTTTAACATAATGTCACCCATTCCATTTCTTCTGTGAATACATACTATAACACTCGGCAACTTGCAAGGATCAACGACTATCTCCACACACTAACATCAGACTTTTTAGCGTGTTTTGTCCTCACTCGCACACTTCCCGGAAAAACTTTCCAGGAGGTCACCCATCCCAGAATTGCCCCAAGTCAAACACGCTTAACTATGAAATTCTTTCGTTCCGGGCTACCGAAAAGTAAATGCATCTTATTAGTATAGATAGTACCAATTAATTCTTATAAATTATTCCCAACTGTACCGTCCCATACCAACACAGTCTCTGGAATCCCTCTCTTTCGGGTGTTGATTCGATTCATTCATGTACCCCGTCGCTGGAAGCCTGCCAGGAGCCGCTCCTTGTCCATGGCCTTTAGCACCGGTCTTCTAAGTTTAGTTTTATCATAGTGGTCTCATGCTTTGGCTCTCCAAAAAAAAAAAATAGACAGGCCTTTAGAATTATAGAGGTAAAACGGTACACCTCTTCATACGGTAGCTACAACTTAAACCGCAAGAAAAGAAAAAAAACTGCAAAATGAAGTCAAAGCAGAAAAATAAATTTATTCTGCTTCTGTGACACAAAACCATCATTTTGTTCCTTCACTGATTGCTATGGTATCCAACTTCAACACTGTATATATGATGATATACATAGGCCATCTATACTTTTAGGTGTGGAGATGAATCAAAATGGGGGGAAAAAACAACGAACAACTAGGTGATGTATCAAAGTTACACCCCCAACTCCCTCCTAAAACTGTGTATTTACAGAGATATATGTTTTAAGACCATAGAACTTCACCATTTGTCATCTCATGTTGCAACAGAGTGGTTTTCCCTGAGTTTGCAATTTATCCCACATGCAGGTCATTTGTCTTGGTGATTGGTAATGTGCAGTGTAGTAATCTTCAATGCATCCAAATTGGCAGAACTTCAAGCTGTGCACATACTCTACTGGTCTTGAGTTGTTGAACTGCTCTACCCACATTCCCATGCTCACATCCTCCATTTTAAATAACTGCACCGCAAAACATAAATATATGCACAAAATAGAAGATATTAACGCATCCATACACATGCATGCGCGCACACAAATACACAAGAAAAGATTAATTTGCAAACATACTTTTAATCTGCGCTTCTCAAAGTCAGAAACAATGAACTGAGCAATGTCAGATGAGACTATGTAACCTGGACCATTAGCATAGGTAGGATACTCTTCCTCTACCCATTCCTGAAAGTTATGGGGGGAAAAACAAAATAACAGTCAGTAGTGTTTCCACACAGAACATGAGATGACAATCGAAAGTCAAATAAGAAACCAATAGTCCAAGACAATGAATCTCATAAATATCATTTTATATTCAATTGAAGTCATATTAAGTGAGACTCTGCTAATCATCCACTCAGAATAACACAGCAAGCACAAAAAATAAGTTGCAGAACTTTAAGGAAATGACCTATAAATCCAAATGTTTCAACTGTCAGAAATTTGTCCGACAACAAATGTCAAATGATTTCACTTAAACAATTTTAAAAACCTGACCACATGTATACTGATTTTATACAATAAAATATTTGATCACCAACATTCATTATACTTAGAACATCCAAGATAAAAGTGGTAATTGTTTTTTTTAAGGGAAAATATTTTCTCATGTTGTAGGAGAATTATAGGGACCCTTCGATTTTCGTGCAGCAATTTCTTTTTTTAATAGATGTGGGGCCCCTCACAAGATGTGTCTATAACATAATAAAATTTTCTCCTACTGAGAAAATTGAAACCCTTTTTTTAAATGGGCTTTATTAGTCTCCTTTTAAATAAGATAGTTATCTTATGTTATAGAGATAAAATGGGTGGATCCCACCATTACAAGAAAAAAAAGGTGGGGTTCGAAAATCGAAGTGAGAGAACATGAGAAAAGTTATCTTATGTGAAAGGAGAGTAATATTTTCCTTTTTAAATACTAAAATGCAAACAATAAACCTAAAAACAGTCATGGAAAGTTAAAATCCTAGTACACAGTTTGGGTAAGTAGACAAAATGGCAAAATTAATTGGATTTCAATAACCACCAATGCAGCATCTCATGAATCATGATAATTTACAGCCATGCACTTGAAAAGGACTAGTAAAAGCAATTGTTTTAAACCCAGATTCCACATAATAAGTATATAAAAAGCTAACTACGTATGATAAGCAGAACAGGCATGAACAGAAAAATAAAAGCAGATAAGCGCTCCCAAAAGAAGAGAAACCAAGAGAAAAATTATACCTCATAAGTTACAGCCCATTTCCCATGGCGTAAAGGCTTATGGTGGTAATTCATATTTCCCATGTACAGACTTCTTTCACTTTGAACTTGTCTTAATTCGCTTATGATAGAATCCACTCCAACAAAAGTGTCATCGTCACACTTCATGATATAGTTAGCAGCCACTGAACGAATCTGCAAAGAAGCATGTTTAATAACTACCAATAATATAGCAAGATAAAAGAGTGGGTAAAAACTTGAAATGTATATATAAATAAGCAACATTTTGTCTCCTCTCCCATTACTCACCCCGTATTCACAGATGGCTATGGTCTTCAACACAACAAGGTCATAATGATCCATGTATGGGACTATAATAATATCTCCAAAATACTCTGCTTCTTTCCTTATATCCACATTTATATCCTTTCTTGCATGCTATGATATGAGAAGTGGAAAAATAGTAAGATCAAAACACTATGTATTCACAGAAGTTTATCATTATTTGAGGGTAGAGAGGATGCAGTCACTCTTACCAAGGCTACAAAAAACCGAGTCACAACATGTGATGATTTGATTAGCTTATGTTGCATCCAGGACTTTCTCACTGCCATCCGTTCAGCAAAATGGTTGCCAGCAGAAAGGATACCAATGAAAAGCTCCACATTCGCATTGAGAAGAAGAGGAGCTTTCCACTGAGGAAGCAATTCAAGATGCATCTGTGGAGCAAAGCTAGGATGTGAAGTAGGTAAGGAAGCAGCAAATATAGAGTGCACATCAACATCCCCATTTATGGATAGTCCAGTAGCATCCTCAAGAGCAAAGCCCTGTGAAATGTGAATATAACATAAACACTCAAGACATTCCTGCATTCATACAGTAGAAGGAGATATGATTAGTGTTACCCACCGTGCGATAGGGAAAGGATGTCACATGCCTCCCATCCACACTAACATGGTAACCTTCCAAGCCAGCACTTATGGTGAGAACAAATAATTTCCCCTCTGCAAAAGGAAATGGCCAGTCTATGGTCACCTTCTTTTTTCTCCCTATCAGTCTGTTTAACCACCATGTTGCCTTCCACTCTTCCGAATGACTATTGTCATCACGAATCCACTTCTCGCATTTCACGTGTCCATCAACTTCATAAAATCAAGAAAATCAGCAAAGACAATCAATGTCCCTTGGAACAAGACGCTTTAAAGAACAACAACAAACAAGCATACAAAATGTTCACATTCACAAAAGAGAATCAAAATGAAAATAATGATAACAGAATGAAATCTCTCTAGCTCTTTTAAGAAAAGAAAAAAATGATCCGCAGGTCAGCGTAAAGTTTTTTACACCATCCAATGATGTGCATCACTTAAAAAGTAAAAAGTTTTGGGATAGTCGTTATGATAATCAAACTTATTCTATAATTTGGCAAAACACGATCGTTTAATATTGTAAAAAAGTTGGATCAAAACTAAATCCTTTTTCATTTCTCTAACTCACTGCACAGACTACAAAGTGAATTGCAGAATACACGAACCATGTCCATGGAACTAGAGAACTAAAAACTACTATGAATCTGCAAATAGACTCCTCACAGTCATTTACAATGAAAACTACGAAATCAACTTCCTACCCCAATGAATCAAGCAAATGAATCTTTGCAGCATATTTGGCAAACCCCTTATCCCAAATTCCCTTGATGCAATTGAAAAATCAAAGACAAAACACATGATCATGCATTTTGAAAACCAAAACCACTCACCAGTTTCCTCATCCACACGAGACCTCCACCCCTCACACCTGAGAGCAGAACCCCACTGCATCCTATAGCAAGTGTTCTGCTCAATCACCGGTTTCCCACTCCAATCCCCTTTCAACCTCGGGTTGAAATGCAGTATCCTCGGTGGCTCCTCCTTGTCCACGGCCTTCAACCCTTGCAGCTCCATCATGAACTGTGACACCATCACAGCATCATCACCATCCCTCAACACCGCAATCTTGGGGTCACGCTCCGCATGAGCCCAACGAGGGGTCCCAACAACGGTCACGTGAGACCAAAGGGTCAACCCACAAGGCAACACCATCACACCCTTGAAACGCTCCCTGAACTCAAACCCAGACAGCGAAATCGAATCCCTACAAGAGTCCGAACCGTTCTCAACCTTAAACTTCGCAAAGCTCTCAACTTTCCCACTTTCCACTTCGCCCCACAGCTTCTTCCCCGTAAGCCAAGCATGCTTAGCAACCTTGTGCAGTTCAGAAACCTCCGAAAAGCTCTCGTTGAAGCTCAAGCTGGAAACTTTCTGCAACAACGATCCTCTGGGTACCCCAAAGGATTCCCCTGAGGGTCGAATTGCATGTTGGGTTTGGAGTTCTTCTTGCAACAGTGGCATGGGCATGGGCATGGACATGGGCAATGCGTCGGTGAGAAACCCAAAAGCACCACCACTTTCAGAAGAGACAGAGCCAAACCCAGCTCTGAAAGCAAGAGGGATTTCGAAACTCATGAAGAGCATGTAAAGAAGCATCACCACCATGAATATTTGAAGCAGTGTGAGCCTGTTGGGTAGCACAAACGGGTCCATCTTCACCCTCTTCATCTTTTTTTTTTTTTTTCCTTTTCCCACCACCACTCAAAGGTTTAAACTTTTCTTCCCTCTTCCTAAACCCAAAAGAACAAAATCAATGGGGTTGTTGAGGTTGTTTTTTTTTTTTTTCCTGGGTTTGTTCAACGGTTTTGGAAGGTTTTTAACCCTAAGGAAGAAAGCACCTGGGGCAAGCAAGTAAAGTTTTCTTCTTCTTATCAAATGAATATAAATGCAGAAACAGAGAAAGAGAATGAAAGCCTTTTGGATGTCTTTGTATAAAGTTCGAGAATTTGTTTTATTAATTTGAAATATTTAATTGTATATTTCCATACAAAGCAAATTGAAGAAGATCACGAATCTACAGTTGCCTTGGGCATGAAAATGGAGGTTGGTATTCTTCATTAAACCTCAATTTGGAACCTGAAAACGACATCGTCAGAAGGAGCAGTAGGGCCACTCACCACTGCAGGCAAACGCATGTATCATAATCAGATATTCAGAATCTCTTAAACCAGAATTTCATTTAATTGATTACCTATTAAATTTCTTTCTTTTACTTCCATATATTAAGGAAATTAATTTAAGAGCATTTAATACCATATCATATAACTTCCATATACTTTTGGAAATTTTTGTGATCTTTTATTTAATATTAATATTTTGTGGTTTTTTTAATTCAAAATATTAATTAATTATTTCATTAAAAAAAGTGAGTGAGTGAGTGAGAGAGAATCTAATTGATTATGGCCTGAAAAATTCCATATATGGGATAGCCTAAAGGCGGACAGGTGGTCATGAATTGCTCACCTCATTGTCCAATTACCGAAATTGGGTCGGTGCTCAACTTTTATATTCTTTCTTAGGTGAATATAGTTTCTTTCCATCATAGTACTAATAAAATATTTAATTGCTTTTATTGTATTTAAATAATAAATTTATCGTTTCTACTTTATCTCCAACAAACTTAAAATTTTGAAAATTTAAAAATTTAATGAAGGATATTTTAATAATTTTATTTATTTATTATTATATAAATTTTATTAAAATATTTTTCATTAATTCTCATCATTCTCAAAATGATGTAATTATAAAGTTTACAAGAAAAACAATAAACCCTTAAATGATTACCTTTAAACAATAAGTCAACAACAGAGTAGGGAATATTACTTTACATAGAAGATAATGGCAATTTATAATTGAAAAAAAGAAAAGAAAGAGGTACTAGTGTATTCTTGTGTATTCCTTTTTGACACAAGAATACACTAGGCCACAACCAAGGCAGGCTAAGATCCAATATATACTAAACAAACACTAAAAATGAGGAGAGAAAAAACATGGAAAAGGAAAAGCATAACAACAACATACTTTCATTACCCAACAGGTTGAATACATTACCAACCCATCATTTAACCACGACCACGCCACGTCTATATCAAATTATTCTTCCAACGATCTCACCTTAACTCATAATCCTTCGAGGTGGTTAGCAAAAAATATTAAGTTTAATTTATTTATTTTTGATATTATCAATCGATTCATAGATTACTCGTGTAATTTGATTTAAGTCGGTATAATCACATCGTTGAACCAAATATTTAGTGGTGTAATTTTAAGTTTTTTAATAAATTAATTGACCTTGGAAATATTTTAGTTTAATCACTTTACTTTCTCTCAACTTACTCAAAGTAAGTGCTCTGTTTTTTTTTAACTAAAAAGTGATTATAAACTATAATGTCTGCGCTGTTGAGTTATATTTAAAGTTCAGATGAGAAAAATTACTCTTATGTTATATGTGTTAAATTTCTCTCTTACACATTCTTCAATAATTGTGTCATTTTTTTATTTTTTTTTATTTTTATTTTTCAGGTGGTGGAGCCCACAAGTTTATTTCTATGACATGAGATGAATTATTTCCTTTAACATGAGATTAATAAAATCCAAAATACATGTACCTTTAGAAGTATCTAATGAATATTTTTTTGGAAAAAAATAACATTTTAGAATCAAATAGAAACTCAAAACGTGAAATATGGGGTGCACCACGCTTGACATAGAACTTTGGAACAATATTAAAGTCAATCAAACAGGGATGGAGCATGCCCAAACTATTTATAGTAACTGATTAATGAAGTCAATAATATATTAAAGCTCTTAAATTGGAGTTCACTTACTTCAAGCTTATAATAAATGGTGCAATTGAAGGGAAGAATAAATAAGGCATTTTTTTTTATGTAAGAGAGTATCGTGTGGCTAAAATATAATTGTGAGAAATTAGAATTTCAAGACATTCTTAACCACACCAATTGGTCAATCAAGTGTAAATTAGTAGGAGTTTTTTCGTGCTGCGCAATAGTGACTAATTAAATAATCACTCACTTTCTTAGATACTAACAATGTAATTAACTTTATTTTTATTACACCAATCAAAAGAACAAAAAATACAGAAATTAAAGTGATACACAAGATTTACGTGGAAAATTCAATTAGAAAAAAATCACGAACAAGATCAAAAAAAAAATTCACTACGTGGAAAAAATTACAATCTCTCTCTAAAATACAGTGTTATTAAACTCGAACCAAGCATCTACCCAGTCGAAATACTGGATCACTGGTCGGACCGGTTGACCAAGATATATATATATGTGTGAGTGAAGAATTAGAATCTGGGGTGCAACTTAAGAAACATCAATTTTTCCTGCTCACTGGATGCATATGTAAAGATTTCACAAAAAATCTCGAATCTTGAAAAATGAAAACAATAGCTCTTCTTCCTGATCACTGGATGCATAAGCAACATATAACCCAAGCTAATACCATCAATATCAGCAAATTTCTAGAAATAAGAATAACTGAACAAAGTAATTACCATAACTTCAATTCTTCCAAAGGAGTAGTTCAAGCATAATAACTATTAAGGATACATATATTATAACCCCAACACCAAATAGATCCATCATCTGTCAACTCACTAAATAAGCTCAAAATATACCCAATAACACTTTTACAGTTTTACAAGTTCATAATTACTTAATAAATTGCACAAAATAAGTACAAATAAATAAAAATGTACGCTATCACTATGCCCATGGTGCCAAAGTTGTGTCAATGAATTCAGGCCCACCGAACTCATCCAAACCTTGACCAACATTGCTTTCATTTTGGGCATCATTATCCTCATCCTCATCCAAATTTAATTGATCTATGACAATTAAATTTTCATGTAAGTTACTGATAAATATTAAGTGATCAAAATCAAATTGAACAATAAAATTCTAATTATTATGTTGTACAAAAGCATACCAATATCATTTGCAACTGGTGGAACAACATTCAAGTCTATGTTTTGACGTAAAACTTCCTCTTCTTCATCACTTAATAATGCTGGTGACATATCCAAAATCCAGTCAAAATGCTCCTCAATTATTACCAAATCAATTGGGTCATAATTTTGACGCTTCGTTTGATCCCTATTTTTTTTTTTGATTTTCAACATCAGAAAATTACTTGCACATATTTATATGTATAATATAACAAATGAATGTAAACAATAAATGAACATAACAATACCTTGTTTGCAAATTCAAGTTGCAACAAATATAGACAAGATCATTAAACTTTTTATGGTGCAACCTATTTCTCTTTTTTGAATGAATATGCTCAAATATACTCCAATTTTGCTCACAACCTGGGGCACTACAAGTTTTGGCTTACGATACGAATTGCTAATTTTCTCAAGTTCGGTGCACCAAAGCCATAACATTCCCATCATTTTATCTAGAATGTAATAAAAAAATTAGTATTTATTAATTCATACTAATATATTTTTCAGCGATAAGTTAATAATTTTACCTGGCATCACTATATTTCGTTCACGTAAAGCTGATTGCCTTCCAAAGTCACCTTGAGCAGCTTTGAATATCCTCATCTCATTTGTCAATTTAGCTTGCAACTCAGAATTTTCATAACCATATCTCTCAATGACATCCAAAAGGTCAGATGTTGCGAACTCATATTTTTCAAATTCATCTACATTGAAATGATATCCTGGATTTAACCAATAACCTGCAGGATATAGATTTCTACAAAGTTGTGAATCCCAACGAGTATCTAAGATTTTCAAATATGGCTCCACCTTCTTCTTATTTCTTTAAAACCTCCTTTCCATCTCCTCTCTAGCTTTAATTATGGCCTGATAAAGAAAACCCATGGCAGACTTATCTTCACTATCAATAATACGTAATACATGTACAAGTGGCTCAGTAAGTTTTACAATATCAGCACATTGTTTCCAAATTTTAGAGTCTAACACTTGTTCCAAAAATCTTTTTGCCTTGACTCCTTGGAATAAACTGAACTTGTTCAATTTCTTGATGTTACCATTTCTCTTAGTGAATCTTTTTTAGCCAATATACTTTGCAAAGCAATGAAATTTGTGGCAAAATGGGTTGGAGCTGGACGAAGTATTCCTTTCCCACCTGAAAATTTTCTCATCGAATACAATGGTTGACAATGTTTATAAACATACTTGGTGATTCTTGCAACATACCTCTTAAAACATAACAAAAACATGGTAAAAAAACAAAAGGGTATCTCAATTTAGCCACAAACCATTGTAGCAAGGCCTCATCAGAGGCAGAACCAATCACCATGCGAGCATATGCTGCATCTCGATCATCGGCCAAGAGCTTCAACTCTTCCCCAACAACAACGTGGAACAACTGAGGGTGATTTTGCAGAAGACCACTGAGGAACTTTCCCACCAAGGATCGTGGTCCCAATGGAGAATTCAAGATGCTAAACTCGTAGTGGCTAGCTTTAGCACTTGCTTTGACCCTGATGGGTCTGCGCCTAAGGTACAAGGAAGAAGAAGAAGAAGCACAACTAAGATGCCTTGTGAAAAATTCTCCAAAAATGGGTAGACTTTTATCATAGAGATGATGCTAAAACTACAGCTCAAAGATGTGGCATTATTATAAAAATAAACCCGAGAAAAAAATCTACATGAAGTTTTTGATCATTAATACCTCTCTTTTGTTATCTGAAAAAATGCAAAGGAAAAGGAAATTGTCGTTGCTCCTAAGCTTGTGCTACAAACGACTCCATTGGGTAAATGTGCTTTCAAATCTTGATACCAAAAGAAAGCAATGGTGGTCGTGGGATATAACTAGAAGAAAACAAGATACAAGATACAAAATCACAACAAAATAAAAAAATTAAGGCTACACCCATATGCAAACAAGGGTAAACCATAGAAAGAAAAGAGGGAGACATGAGAGACTCAAACTCACCTAGAAGTGACAGATGTAGGCGGCGAAGAAGACCACCGGGAGCGACGCAGTGGCGACAAAGAAGACTAGAGATTTCACTAGGTTTCACACGGTTTAGGCGTTTAGGAATTTCGCTGGGTTTAGGGATTTTTTAGTGACATATAGTTATTTGTGTGATTTTTTAAGTTTTTCATTTTTTATTTTTTTACTTTGACCCGGACCGGTTCACAAAACCTGGAGGGTCAACGAGACCCCGTAAAAACCCGAGTATTCGTGCGGATCGTGGGGCTTGATTACTTTTATAGTCCAATAGCTGACCCAAACTGATCACCCAACTGGATCACCGGAACCCGGGTTGACCCGGCCGGCTGGGTCCGAGTTTAACAACACTGTTAAAATATAAGGATAGAACAATATCACTCTCTCTTATATTAGGAAAATACGCCTCACTCAAAATACAACTCAAGAAACACTGAGTTTTCTCTCTAGAATGTGGGAATTTTTGGATGCCCAGAACAATGAGCAATGCTACCTATTTATAAGAGAATTTTTTTTGCATTGTTTGATATCTTTGTGTTTCACACTACTCCGCATTCTTCAACTTTCCAAAATTAGCACAATGTGTTATGCTACTTTTCTTATATGAATAATGACCCTCAAATTTCAGCCCCAAAAGTTGCTTTACAAAGGTCACATCTTATGTCAATCTCAAACTTAAAGTCACTTTTTGTGAGCTTTCAAAATCTTTTTTCTCTTGTTAGTTCCATGCTGCTTACGTTTCTGATAGACAATAAAACGGTCGACATCATATGAACTTGTTAGCATTGATCGGTTTTGTCATGAAATCTGCCAGGGTTTTTTTTGGATATCCACACTCCCTTTCTTTATTACTTCTCTAATAAAGTGGTATTAAACTCCTATGTGCTTCATCCTTGAATGAAAGGATAGACTCCTTGCAATGTGCAAGGCAATCTAACTGTCACAATGCATAGTAATTAACTTTTATTTATGCCTGAGTTCTTGCATTAGCCTTTGAATTCAAATTGCTTCTTTGCATACTTGAGTAGATACTATATATTCGACATCTATAGTAAATAAAGCTACCACAGACTGTAATTTGGATAACCAACTTATTGCTCCTCCAGCAAGTGTAAACACACAACTTTTAGTAGATTTTCTTTTATCAAGATCACCTACAAAATCTGAATTAACATATCCTCTGACAATAAACTCTTATCCTCTATAATATAATGCAACGTACAAGGTTCCTTTTATGTATCTCATGATCCTTTAAACAACCTTTCAATGCCTTTTACCAGGATTTGCAATGAAACGACTAACCATACCAACTGCTTGAGAAATATCCGGTATTGAACAAATCATTATGTACACAATGCTTCCATCACCTCCGCTTCATTGCTAGGACTCATACTTGATGATAATTCGTAATTGATAGGAAGTGAGGTAGAAATCGGCTAACAATCTTACATGTTGAAACGCCGCAAGATTGTCATCAAATTATTCTTTTGACAAAGCCAAATCTTCCTATCTTTTATGTCTTAGTGAATTCTCATCCCTAAAATCTTGTTTGCTGGTCTTAAGTCCTTCATATCGAACTCCCTAGCCAATTGTGCCTTCAATTTTTGGGTCCAATTTTGGCTGGGGCCTACTACCAACATATGTACAATGGTATAATTATGTAATCATTTTCACCAACCTCTTGTAATATGTACAATGGTCTGAACTGAGCCTATTATATCCAAGGAAAATTACGAAGGAATCAAATCTTCTGTACCAATATCTTACTTTAGATCGTATATAGATTTGGCTAAACTGCCAACCAAGTTTTCTTTTTCCTTTTTCTTCAAATCCTTCTGATTGGACCATATAGATCCCTTCTTCAAGTTTTCCATGAAGAAAAGCAATTTTTACATCTAGCTACTCAAGATGTAAATTGAATGCAACAAATATAGCGAGAACTACTCTGATAATGGTAAGTATGACAACTGGAGAAAATATCTCATTGAAATCAATACCTTTCTTTTTAGCTCATCCTTTTTTTAGTAGATCAGGAAGACAAAGTGCCCAAAAGAAAGATTACAAGCAAAGATCAAAGACCAACAAGGGTCTTAGCTCCTCACGAGCACCTAACAGTAGAACAAAAGCTTCCTTAGTAGAAAAGGCTAGTTTAGCTAGGAAGTCTGCATAAGAGTTACTTTCACTTCTCGTATGTGAGAAGATGACATTCTAATCCTTATTACACCAACTCTTGATACTCTTCACCAACCGGTGTTGACAGCAGTCCTCATAAGCACTGGTAACAGTGAGCTCATCCTTTAAACACTAATCTTGCATGTTATCGTTCCACCTGATCATTGTCATCTCATTGATCTTATAGACCCATTTCTGGAAGTGTAACAAGTTCCTATGTTTTGTTTCTATATAAGACTTCCATTTCATCTTGCATTGTTTCCATCCACAAATAAGCATCTGGATTACTAACGACTTCGTTAAACAGAAGACATTATGCATCAAGGTTTTCCATAACACAGTTTGAGTGCCACGATGGTGCTCTTATTTGGTGCATTGATCGTCAAAGTTCTATATCATCATCCTCATGTGGTTTTTGTTCTTGTGCTCTAGTTCAACTTCATAAGAAACATCTACTCCATTATTCTCATATATCTCAACAATAGTAATCTCCTTAGAAGTGCTATTATTTTTTGTTCTCTTTGCAGTTCATTTTCTACAAATAATACATCTCTGCTGACTACAACCTTATATGGGTAGTAGGATCCCACAGGCGATACCTCTTTACATCGTCAACATAGCCTAAGAACATACATTTCTTGGATTTCGGATCCAACTTGATTCTTTCTTGGGAGCTGTATGATGCTTACCAGCAAGTGTACCGATCGCACAAGTAATATAATGATAAGAAAAGTTCGTCTCCACAGGGATTGTGATCATATATCAAATAATTGTTCCTTTTAAGACTGAAGAGTTTAAATATGTGTGTGAAAATTGTTGTGGATTTGAGAATAATAAGAATTAAAAGTAAAACATATTTTTGAATTTTTGTTTATGAGAAAAAGAACAGAGAGTGATTTTTGTAAATAAGAGAAAGCATCGTAGCTAGAGTGCACTCACCTTATGATCCCCACTTCTTACTTTGGATTGATTTACAATATTCATTTATATAATTACTCAGATAAATTATTATCTAAAAACATTAATAGTTAACCCTCAATTCCTTGCAAGGTTAACCCTTTAATCCCAATTGAAACCCCAATTCCTTGCAATGTTTCTCATGACATTAAGCAATGAACTCAATAATTTAAGCATCTGCAAGTAAATATACATATATTCCTAGCATGCATATAAATTGTTATCTTACCATCTTTCAAGACCAAAATCTCAATATTCCTATCTAGGGTTCTAACCCTCAAACTATCCTCAACTATCAGATTGATCAATTCTAATAAAGAAAATATAAAATATGCACAGGGTAGAGATAAAGATAATTTATATAAACGAGTAAAAGTAAACCAATCCGTCGTAACAAGGGTTCACATAGGGTTTGTGACCCTAACTACAATAAAAAAAACTAGCCAACCATTATCATGGCTAAATATTCAATATTCATAAACCTGGTAAATTACAAGAAGAAGAAGAAGAAGAAATAGACCTCCAGAACCCTCTTTGAGCACCACCGTCGTTCTCTTCAATAGAATAGAATTCCCCTCCTTTTTTCTGTAAAAGGCATCATATTTATACTCCTCTTTTCCTTCTTCCAAAAATACCCTCGGACAGCACGATGTATCTTTCCCACAAACCGGCGCCAGTTGGCGCCATGCCTCTGTCCAAATTGAAAAGACGGACCAGCTTCCTCGAAAACAGGCGCCAGTTGGCGCCGGTGTGGCACCACTCGGCGCCGCTCCAAAGCAACGTGTTGAGTCCGAAAACCGGCGCCAGTTGGCGCCATTGTGGCGCCTGTCAAAATTGATCCATCTCCAAAAATTGGCGCCAGTGTGCGCCGTTGTGGCGCCACTGGGCGCCGCTCCAAAAGTACCGGTGTGAATCTGAAAACCGGCGCCACTGGGCGCCGCTTCTCTGTGAAAAATGCAATTCTCCAAAATTTGGCGCCAGTTTGCGCCGGTGTGGCGTCATTCCGCGCCATGTTGCTGGAATCTGTATTGAGGATCACCCGTGTGGAGTTGCATCGAGTAGCCTTTTACAATTTTGTAATTTTTACTTCTTTTACCTGTATAAACACAACCAATAGGTGAGAAATATCATTGACATAGAAAGAATCAATATAATAAGCAAATATGTATTTAAATTGCTCTTTTATGACTCAATTCTTATCAATTTCAACTTAGAAAATTACATCTGTTAGAGGCACATCACTGTACATAACATATGTTGGACATCCAAACACATGTAGAGAAGAATAATTTGGTGGCTTACCATACCATATCTCCATTGGCATTTTTAACCCATATGTTGTTGATGCTGGTTTATCACGTAACAAGCGATCGTGACTGCTTCTCTCAAAAAGACTTGGCTAAACCTGCAATTCTAAACATAACTATTGTTCTTTTAAGAAGAATTATGTTCATCTGCTCCACTACATCATTTTGCTAAGGGGTATGTGCAGTTTTGAATTGCCTCATAATACCCTCTTGCTTGTAAAATGAAAGAAATTTATCATCTGTATATCATTCTTTGTTGTCTGTTTTTAAGAACTTGATCTTTTTCCCAGATTCAAGTTCTACTTCTGCTTTGAAGTCTTTGAAGGTTTGGAACCATTTAACTTCTTCTTGATTAGGTACACCCATAATCTCATAAAGTAGTTATCAATGAATGATACAAAATATTTTGCTCCTTCTAGGGACATTTCTAGTGACTCCTACACATCAAAATGAATCAAGTCTAATATGTGTTTGCTTCTAGTAGTTCACGTAGCAAATTTAAATCTATTATGCTTACTTGAAACACAATGCTCACAGAAAAGTTTACCGACTTGAGTCCATGAAGAAGATAAAGTTATGCAAGAATATCCAAGCCTCATTTTAAAATGTGGCCTAGTTTGAGATGCCACATTATTTTTAATTCTTCTTAACTGGCTGAAGCTACTAACACGTCTAATTCTTGCAACGTATTTGTCCTTCATAACCTCAAGATCCCTCCTTCAATATACGTCTTGCATTCGAGGTTATTTAATTGTCCAATAGACATTATATTCTTCTTTAAGCCCTTCACATGTCATACCCCTTGAATTGTGCAAATTGTACATCATACATTTTTATCTTGACAGTACCAATTATGACAATCTCTAAGGCATGCTCATTTTCCATAAACACGTATCCTTCATAGACAGGTTCATAAGAACAAAACTAGTCTCATCGTAAAGTCATGTGCCATGTTGCTCCCGAATCCACTATCAAAATATCAGTGAGTTATTTTTCACCATTAGAACTAATTGTTGTTTCGCTGTATAAGATTTCTCTTTCACTAGAGGTACTAGCAACATATCCTTGATAGGTATTTACTTCATGAGACTTGAAATGTTTCTTGAAATGTCTTTTTTTTCACTTTGGTAGCATTTTACATTCTTCCTTTTTGTTGACTTTGATCTACTCTGATTTTGACTCCCATTCGAGCTACGTTCCATTGACCTTCGTCTCATCATCGTCAAAGCCTCTGCTTGCTTTGAGTTTTCCAATATATCCTCCTTATTCTTCCATTGAGATTCTTCTTCAAGAATTACAGCAGCAGTATCATTGAAAGACAAGTTGTTTAATAACCTTTTATTTGTTATGTTGATGATGAGTTGATCATATGAATCAAGTAGAATTTGGAGTAGAAGCTTGACATGTTCACTTTTTGCTACGTTGTAATCCAATGCTATAAATTGAGAAAATAACTTATTTAGATTATTAATGTGATTCGTTATCGTTGTGGACTCATTCATTCAAAGAGTATATTGTCTCATCTTTAACAATATCTTATAGTGAACAAATTTGACCTCGTACAATTTGGTGAGCACATCCCAAATTTCCTTTGTCGTCTTCTTCTTAGCAACACTTGACTAGACCGAATCCCAAATTTTCTTTAACCATTTTTCTTCTGTTACTTCTATAGGTCTACCTTCAATTGCAGCTAAGCAATTGCCCTTCCTCATTATTTCCTTCATCTTCAGCTTCCAGAAGGAAAAATTACTCTCATTGAATTTCTCAATCTCAAATGTTGCCTGCATGATATTGACAATACTCTAATTATTAATTGTATTGGGTTGCACTATTTCACCGTGAATAGTACCATATATATGAACAATATCGTATATACAAATAGTACCATATACTCGAACAAATCCAGTATACGTTAACAATACTGTAAAAGTATATAACCACATATGTGAAAAGTAACTGTGAATAGTACCGCAACTTGAATAGTAACTAGTAACCAATCAGCTCTGATACCAGTGTTAGGTAATAAAGTATCATGCCGCTAAAATAGAGTTTATAGAAACCAAATTTTCAAGATACTATTAACCACAACAATTGACCAGGTAAGTGTAAACCAGTGGGAGTTTCTTTGTGTTGCACAACAGTGACTAATTAAAAAACCACTCATTTCCCTAAACTTTATCTTAATTCCACACGTCAAGAGATTGACAAATATGCCACTTGAAGTGACACACAAGATTTATAAGAAAAACCCAATTGGAGAAAAAAACCATAAGCAAGATCAAAAAAGATTTTTACTAAGTAAAAGAAATTACAACACCTCTCTAGAATATAAGAAGATAATAATATCACTCTCTCTTATATTAGAAGAATACACCTCGCTCAAAATACAACTTAAGAAACACTTGAGTTTTCTCCCTAGAATGTGGGAATTTTTGGATGCCCAGAACAATGAGCAATGTTACCTATCTATATAAAAAATTTCCACATTGTTTGATATCTTCGTGTTACACGTTACTTCGCGTTCTTCAACTTTTCAAAATTGGCACAATGAGTTGTGCTTTATTTTATATACAAGTAAAAATTGAACACATAACCTAATATAATCTACACAAACCTCTCACTATTAGACCACTCTGAGTGGCTTAGATGTGCTACTTTTCTTTTGTGAATAATGTCTCTCAAATTTCAGCCACAAAAGTGGCTTTACAAAGGTCATGTCTTACGTCATTTTTATTTTAGTTAAATAGAAAAAAATAAAAATAAAGAGTTTTATCTATGTTATTTGATTGTTTATATTACATTCACTTATTCCTTAACCATTCAATTAAACAAATAAATGGACCTTCTCTTTTTCAAGTTTTTGTAGTCGTGCTCTCATTCATTATGACAATCACCATTTATTTTCTTCAAAAAATTTCTTTCTATAATTGTTGCATTTCTCTTGGTACGGCATTGTTGGTGATTATAATATAATCCTCTCACTACAAAAATTCAAGCATTTTGTGGGGGTCGTATTTTCATATTGTGGAGGTCTTTGACCTCCACAAAAGACATTTGTGGTATTCACAGCAACCCCCAATTTTGCCTGCGCCACAACATATTTTATGGCGTCTTTGTGTGTAATGCCACAATTTGTTGGAATATTTTCTGGAGGTTCCAGACCCCCACAAATATTGCACTTTCTAGAGGTTTAAGACCTCCACAGATGTTGTATTTCTGGAAGTTTGCTAACCTCCACAATATATTTGATTTTTTATCATTCACGGACCCCCACAACATTTATCATTTTCTGGAGAACATAGACCTCCACAATTTGTTTATTATTTTGACAAATTTAAACCTCCACTATTTGTCAAATTTTGTAATAGCTTTAATCTGCCAATATCTCACAAGTTGAAAGGTTTATATATTATGATTTGGGAATTGAGCACCATCACTTTATTTTTGTTAGCCAATTTACTTTTGGGGCATCCAACTATTATTTCTCTTCATCTTTTTTCACATTTTTATAAGGATCAGAATGCATTAATGAAATGTATGTATTTCTAATCAACTATTTGATAGGAAGAAATAAACCATATGTTGCAAGGCCAAGTAAGGATTAAGAACTGTAATTTTATGCATTTTTCTTCTTTTAAAAATAACACTTCTTACACAATTACATTTACAATTGTACATAACAAACCACGTGACTTTATTTGTGTTTAACTAAATCAAAATTGTTTAGGCCACCCACATCTTGAGGATTTCTACTACTTACTAGTGCAAAATTGTGTGTACACAAGTCATGCAAGCTAGACACCTGGCTAAGACAACCCCATCCTCTAAGGCACAACACCCACCTTGGCCAAGGTCAGGGGCCATGGGGTGAAAGGCATCTCCAGCTACACAAACGTTGCCTTTACTAATATTTCCCAACATGAGCTCCCAGTGATGACTATATCTCAACGGAGATGATAAAATATCATCAAGTTCAGTGATTTCAATTAAGGATTTAATATCATTTGGCATTTTCTCAAGCTTGCTCAAAAGAAATTGCTTCATTTTAACTGGGTTCTTTGCTAGCTCCTTATCTGCAAGATAAGCAAAGTTGGCCTAATAAATGTGACAATTGTAACATAAATGGTTGAAACAAAGAATCTTACTTATTCTGTCGATATAACAACATCTTCTATTTATGGCATAGGATTAATGAAGCAGAGTTGGGAATAGCAGAGTTAGGAATTTAAAGTGCTCGATGCCATGATGTAGAAGCAATATATTCCTCCTTCACATTCTGGAAAGAATCACTCTCATCAGCATTGCAGTCAAGCCAATAGCTTGAATGCAACTCAGTTGTTAGCTTGTGAACTAACCAATCTACTCTTTGCAGTGCTCCAAGATGTGAATCATCAAAAAGTTTGGCTTTCAGTTTGATATGATAGGCTTCTAATGCTCCAGAAGCTTCCTGGCTTGCTAGTGGAAAATTTCTCATTGTTGAAAGCCACATTTCTGCACAACAGGGCAAAGGAAGGGCAAGGAGAAAAAGCAAGTTAATATATCAATAACTAACTGACTAAGCCATAATTTCTGAAGCAAAATGTTAAAAATATTTCATTTGTATTGTATGCAAATATGCCTTATCCAAACAAGTTTTTTTATGTGCATGCAAGAGAGCAGAGGAGAAAGAACTAACCAATCTTTGGCAACCAGGACGCTCTAAAATATTCCATGAAATCAGTTTGGTCAACAAAATCCAGCATAAATTGTTCCAAGCCAAGTGATGTATTAATTCCTCCCCAAATGTTGTACACCACTGTTCCAAGACATTTAAAAATCTCCCGCTGAACCTCAATATTACTGCATTTCTTAACAATATTCCTTAGCCATGATCTACGAACACGTTATAGTGAAAACAGGACAGGCCAACAAAATATATCTATGTAAAAGCAATCAATAGAAGAAAGAAAATTAAACACAACTATAGAGTTTTAAACCAAATTCATATCGAAAACAACAAATCTTGCGCTCTTGCCTCAATAGATCAATATCAGCTGCAACATCATCAATTAAAAATCCACTGACTTTCCATCTAGGCTCGACACTACGAGCTCGATGAATTAAAGCTTTCAGCCACTTAGACATATCAGGCTTGGCAAAGCTACGTGTAATGACCCATGCCACAGGAAGTGCATGTTGTCTTGAATCAAAAACAAGAAGTGTGAACAAGGGAAACTGTTCACATTTGATATAACTCAAATTATATCAAATAAATAAAACAAATCAAATATATAATATGCACAAATGGCATATCTTAACATTTGTTTCCTTAAACAGGAGGAAAAGCTAAAACATAATTTCAAAGCCACACCCTTGCCAGCTTTTTACTAGGGTCAAAAAGTATCAAAAAGCCATCCAGAAAAGGTATCCATTATACATTTCATAATTGCAACATAGAAAATTCTATGTTGTTTATCTAGAAAATGTCAATTGCAACGAATCAACAATCCAAAAATTTCAAAAAAAATGCAGTTATACATGATAGCAAAGATCCACACATAGTTATTGCAATAGTTAGGAATGCCAGGAAGAAGATAAACTTAAGTACTAGGTACCATGATAATAAATCAAGAATGCATGTGAAAACAATTTTCTAGATGTAGGCAGAAAATGAGTAACCGAGCACAAGTGAATCTTATTACTTGTCAAACCCAAGTGGGAAGCACACGTATGAATGGGGAAACTTCAACCTCAGCAAACAACTTTTTTTTTTGTTTCCAGAATAATCCATATGATTGGGAACCAATATGCAGCTTTCTGAAGGAAAAAAAATGAGACATGAAACAAATTTTTTTCAATCACAGTCCCAAGGGGAAAAACTGATCAAAATATTCCATTTAAGTAGACTAAAACAGATTAGTTTCAAACAGTTTTTAAAAAGCAAGATTTTTTTAGACTTCCAATTAGTTTGATTAAGGATTCATGAAACCCCTCCTAATATCAGTTCAGCAAATCAATTTATAAAAATTAACTCTATCGAAATACCAAAAATATCAAGTTCCCGTGCAATTTCCTCTAAAAGTATAAATTACATATAAATAATGAAGAAAATTTTCTCTATTCCTTTCATCACCTTTACTAAACTACCCATTCGAAATTCCCAATTCTAGCAAGCAAACATACAACCAAATTGATACATTACAAAAATCCACAAGCCTGTAATAAAGATTTAGCATTAGCAGCCAATAAAAACAACACACCAATTCACAGACAACATCACAGTACAGAACTATTAAGCCAGACATGTAATGGGGTCTACAGTGTACACTAACTCCAAACAGCAAAGGATGAAAAACTCAAACAACAACATAGAATTATTAAACAACTCCAAACACCAATGTGGAATTTTTAAATGATAACAATTCCACATAACAGAATTGTTAGATAGAGAACGAGACTATTTGTAAGACTATAGGGGTACGTTTGGATACAAAGGTTCAGAAAAAAAGGATATAAAGGGTTACTTTTTCATTTTTGGAATGGAAGTCATATAATGATTATAAACAACAAAATAAAATAAAGATAATTAGAGGTTATACGCTAATATCTCCTTTTATTCCCCTCATTTTAAGAGTATTTTCTTAATAGAATATTTTCTTAAAATAAAAAATGTACTCTACTCCACCATCCAAAGATACCTTAGTTACAGAGTATCATTCGGTTACTTCATCATTTCTAAAACCAGAACACTTATAACAAAAAAATCAACGAATATTTGGAAAGAAAAAAGGAATTGCGAAAATCACGTACATCCAAATACCTTCAAGAGCATAGCATGTGTGACAGTATCCACACCACAACCCTTGGGGTTTTTCATCTCATGGAACATCGTCAGAGCTGAATCGATGACATCGCAATGAACACAAGCCTCCATGACCGCATTCATCACTATCGTGTTCGGCTTCCCAAAACGTTTCTTCGCAACTTCAACCTCATCCAAAATCTGAACCGCAAAAGATAAAAATCTCAAGTAGCAAAAGATAAAAATGAAAGTGTATAGATGAAAATGTCATCATCCTCTATAAAAAGGATGAAGAAATTACCCTACTGTAGATCTCACCATGATTCTAACGTGGAAATACGCTTAGGAGATAGCATGAGAAGGAAGAAGTTGGGGAGGTGTCGCTGAGTTTGATGAAAAATAAATATTTTTTTAACGATAGATATAAAGTTGTAGCGGTCATCAATAATAATGATAAAATAATTATATAAATTTTGGGGTCAAACCCCTCCGCTAACTATTAAATTAACAAAAAAACAAAATTGGATGGTGGCGTTCTAAAAAAACGCCAAAATTTTTATATTTTCTGGAGGGTATATTAACCTCCACTAAATAACTTCCACAAATCACATAATTTTTTGTAGTATCTTTTTTTTCATCCTCCCGTTAAACTTAATTCAAACTCAAAGGCAGAGTAAGAAGATTTTATAAGAAGGACGAGATGCATAATTTTTTTATATATTATTGATAAAAAATAAAATTAATATTCAGAACTGAAGATTTGTATAAGGTTGAAGCTATCATATCAATGATTCAGCACCCCAAATTCTGATCATTAAACGAATAATAAATAACAATAAATTTTAAAAACAAAAATTATACGAAAGTGGAAAAATCCCTCTACAACAGTAATGATTTAATAAATTATTAGCAGAAATGATTTAATAGATTAGTACATGTGTGTTAGTTACTAGATTAGTACATGTATGTTTTTTTTTTTTTTTTTACCAAAAAAGAAAAGAAAAGTATTTGGTTTTTAAACATTTCGCACCCAAAATTACTATGGATAAAGGTATTTGTTTTCCCAACACTACTATAATATACTTTCCAATATAATTAAGCTTACATTTTTAGTTTGTTGTGTATCTATTTCATTCATTATTGCTAGCATGTTTGGGTTTAAACTATATATTGTATAAATCACATTTATGGATCTGGGACAGTTGTACGTGGCCATCATAAACCTTGCTAATAAAATGATTCTCCATCACCAATTTAAGGTCTAAATTTGGCAAAGCTTGCATTCCATGTGCTACCCACCAACATCTTATAATCAATAGTAAAAACAAGGAAACATCTATACTTATGGTGGAAATATGACAAAGATTAAGATGACATTTCTCATAATTAATCTTAAAAGATAAAAAAAAAAAGTGAAAATCGGAAGTCGGAATCACAGATATTAGCCATAGTTTTAAGTTAATTAAGGTATACATCAATCGAAATTGCCAAAGTTAATAAGCTCGAGTTTTATATGTAAAGTGACGTAAATATGTAAAACTTCTTCAAATCCTAACTTTCCTTTTTTGTTATCCATACATCCTAAAATCAAACTGCAATGGCTTTTTATGAGTAATTATTGCTAGTAATCCTTGATTAGTGGATCGTTAGATGGTTTAGAAAGAGCTCATGGGAAAATTTACCACAAGTACATTAAGTTACACCAATTATAATAAGAGGAAAATTATATTTATAAACATTTTGTTTACAAACTACAGTAAGTATGACCGATCATACTTCAATCAAGAATGTATGACCGGTCATATTTAATGTAATTTGTAAAAAAAAATTATAAACGGATCATTCCCCTTATAATGAATGGGGTCATCATTATATTTTAGAATCAAAATCTTAAGACATGCAGTCTATGAATTCTCTTACTAATATTAATATGAATATCACTAAATTCGTTACCAATCAACATGAGAGTCCACATCCTTGATATTTCAATACGAATCATTTATAAAGAGCTACGAAATGATTACTTTTTTTTTTATAACTTTTGTCCGTTTATTTATAAACTTTTTTTTTATTAATTTTTCTTTGTCAATTTTGATATTTCTTACTTTTTACACCTTTATAATTGATTAAAAATTCCCATAAATTACTCAATTAGTGTTTTTATTAGATCGATTGAAGTTAATTCTAATCGAAACTAAATTGAGGCCATGAGGTATTAAATTATAAAAAGTTAGAGAGGTGTCACAGTATGGACTTTATATCTTTATGAACACTGATTTTTTTATTTTTTATTTTTAAATTATCTTGTACCCTTAACATATTTTTTTTTTGGAACTGTAATCAAATGATTTTTATCATTGAATTGTCATACATTCAAAATGAAATAAAGCCAACAACCCTAAATGATAAAAACTACTTAGAAAAACAACCATTAACGATTCCTACGTGTTTGGAATGGCTGCACTTCTCTCTCATCATCACATCATATAAATCCAACTCTCTCTCTCTCTCTCTCTCTATGACTTTGATTACATTCTGTACTTTCGTTTCATCATTCTTCTATAGAGGCAATTGAATTGAAACAAACATCAGTTGTGTTGTGTTGTGTTGTGTTTTTGCATGCATGTTTTAAACAAAGACAATAATGGATCCATCACCGTTCACGACTCCGAGAGGATCTTTGTCATCAAGCATTGGAGACTCTGCAGAACTTGAGGCCAATCTCACACTCAGCGATAAGCTCAAGGTTTTCAAAAGCTCCACTTTTGATCCCAATGCCTATGTCGCCTCCAAATCCCGCAGCATGAACGAGAAGGTCTTTCTCTCTCTCTCTCTCTCTCTATATATATATATATATATATATATATATATGTCTCTTCCTTATCTTCCATTGTAGAAATTGGATAAATGGGTCTATATTTGTTTATGTTAATTACTAAATGAACATTCTTTGATATGATTGATCATGCCTGCAATGAATCGAAAATGATATCTTTGTCAGTGTAGATAGAGAAAATGCCTTGTTTAACAGTTTTTCTCAAGCCTTTGTGATTCTTCTGAAAGCATCAACGTGGTAGTGCTGAAAGAACACAAAGGTTTTTTTCGAGAATTTTTTTTATCTTCTAAGTTTGAATTTCGAAAGAGAATTATTTTCTCTTTTGATTTCCTGGGCAAACAAACAGAACAGAGAGAAAGAAGAGCCAATAAAAGACACACTTCACAATGTTATATAGAGAACGAGAAAAATAAGGGTGGTGTGGCGGTAGTAAAATTTGACCTTCTTTTCCCGGTCACCGTCACAGTATTTACCGCTTATAAGGGTGGTGTGGCGGTAGTAAAATCGAGATTACATCGTGAGGGTATAATTGCTATTTAGCAAGGCTAATTTGAAAATTATGCAGTGGCGTTTTGGGGAAGATGCTTTTGTTTGGGAATTGCGTGATAGATTAGACTTTTTAAGGCGATTATGGTTTGGCTTTTGATCTTTCTTTTGTTTGGTACGAGTTCGTGATTAGTTGTTGTTGGTGAATAGAATGCAAGACTCGTTCTAAGGTTATGGATGATGATGAAATTAGGTCTAACAGTGAGATAATGAGTAAACCTTCTAATGAAGTGTCTATCCTCTTTTTCTTAAGTGAGACCTTGCATCATCTTTATGGGGTTAATAAACTTGTTTAATTATTGTGTGGATTAGATAATTTAGATTTATTACTGATTCGAGATCTAGGTTATGGGCCTAGGAATTGTGGTGTGATTGTTAAGGGAGTTGGAGTAGCTAGTGGAATATGGCCTTTTGGCTCGGGAAGAAAAGTGAGTAATATACCGTAGGGAGTGTATTAGATTGAAATTTCAAAAGATTTTAATGAATTGCTTTTGGACAAAAAAATCCGTTGATATTCGATTAGGATTTTAATGTATTGAAAAAAAATCACGTGGTATTCGATTAGGATTTTAAAGGATTATTTTAGAATCCGTCCAAATACGTTGGTATTCAATCATGATTTTAAACAATGGAATCACAATCTCGTGGTATTCAAAAATCTGACGATTTTAATGAATTTTTTATTGGTGTGAATTTCGTGAGACTCTTTAGTGAAAAATATAAATAGGATGTCTCTCTCACAATCTCACCCTAACTCCTAGGATTTCTTGAGATTCTTCTATTGTAGTGTTTTCTTCTTCCATTGGCAGGTTGACTGCTCGAAATTGGGTTTCGCCATGGGAGCTTCGTCAAAACTAAAAAAAAAAAACATATAGGGAAAAAATTGCTGAGTTTTTAGTTGTTATAAAAGTGTTGTGATACCAAATGATGGTAGTTCAATTGGAGTCAGAAAAGAACAGGTGGGGGTGAGAGCATCTATTCGATCCCAGTACTGTCTTTGGGAAGAGTTTAAAGCCTTGAAACCCGCCCTGAATCGGACTAGTCGCGAAACGATGAATCCATTGGAATATCTCCAAAAAAATTAAAATAAAAGTGTTGTGCTTATAACACTGTATTCATGCCTGCTATGTTGAAGGTTTCATATGTCTACTGTTAGATGATAGATTTTTTATTAAATAAAAAAATTCTAGTTTAGATTCGTGCAATTTACAAATTTGTGATGTAAAGGTCCTAGATATTCATCCTAGTAAAAGGTTCCAATACAGAGTGGTTGAGTAATCCTAAGTCATAAGAATTAAACTAATTTTCCATGCTTTAAAACTATAATTATAATTATAATTTCAATACCCATGTCGTTCGTATGCAATGTGTTAATTAGGCAGTGTGCTCAGTGCCAAATATTCTTGGTAAATGAAGTCAAGTGGTTATGGAAAAAATGCTACCGTTTTTGTCCATTTTTTCATTGAAGAAATTTTGCTGCCTTCTTATTCAATCAATGTTTGCACTGTTTACAGGAGATAAGGCACTTGTGCGCTTATCTTGTTGACCTGAAGAAGGCTTCTGCAGAAGAAATGCGCAAAAGTGTTCTTGCTAATTATTCAGCCTTCATACGGTGAGTGCAAAAACCAAAATGATATTTAGGGAGTTTGCAAGTGCTAATTATATATCTTAGCTGAGGAATCTTTGCTGCTACGTTTTCAAATTCTTATGCATCATATCTGAAAGGATTTAAGCATTACTGTTTTGTGAATTTTTCTTCATGAGGACTTAATGGGAATATCAACACAGCCCCCGTTTAACTTTTGGTATAGGGATCTCTTAGGTGCTCTTAACTTCTTTCCCCTGGTGTGGTTCATGAAAAAACAATGTCTGAAGCTGGCAGCTAGCATTATTAAGCTCCTAGCAATTTTCAGGCTTGTTTAATGAGGGACACATTCTGAAAAAAATTGTCATTGATTCTCTGACACAGTTGCAGAAGAGAGGAGTAAGAAGCTGAGCTGACTTTGAATTTTGTTATTCAAGCTTTTATATTCTGTAAATAGAAAATTAGCTGTGAAAATTAACTGGGGAAAATGGGGAAAAGGAAAACAGATTCAGTTAAATTGGTTGAATATAAAAGTGTAAGAAAGGATACAGTGAAGGCATTGAACAAAATTATGAATAAGTAACTTGGCTTTCATTCTTCTGGTTACTTTTGGAAGGATATATTCCTATTATATGAACATAATATTGTCCCATATCTGCTTACAGTGTTTGCGGCTAACCATTCCATGATTTTTCTGTTGTGTTTTCTTTGGTATAAGCTTTGTGACTTAAGCTTTTAGGTAATGGTCCAAATCCAATAATGGTTTTTATAACTTAAACATGCCTTGAAACATAGACCAAGTAAGTCTCGCTATTTTACTTTATATTTGGGGATATAAGGATAAAACTTTAGACCCCTTAGTCAGCAATATACTAACACCGTGTCAAAGATCCACTTAAGAAATTTAAACTTTTGAACAAGGGGCAGAGAATGGTTTTTCTAATGCTACTTAAAACTGATGAATCTATTGTATCAAGTGCTTGATTGCCTCAAGATAAGGACATTATAATAGCCCATCTTAATTAATTAGTAAATCAAGTATAATTAATTAATTAAATATGTTTTAGTGAGTGAAATTAAGTATAAGGCTTAATTAAATGAATCTGAGTCACTTTGGAGTTAAAAGTGTACTCAGAGAAAATTAAGGGGTATAAATGGGTACTGGCAAAAGTACCCAAAATATAAAAATAAAAATAGTAATATTCCTAGAATAATATTCCAGACTTTTGGGTAAAGTTTGGTAATTATTGGAGTTGAATAGATAGACGAACCAATACCCGCTTAAAGCCACTTAACCAATGTTAAGTGACCAAAAGCCAAAAGTGAACCCATTTCCCCCTGCAACCCGTCGAGAAAGAAACAGAGAGAAGAAGAAGAAGAAGGAGAAAAGAGGAGGAAGGAAGGGAGGAAGAGAGAGAGAGATCAAACCTTGATGGTTTTGGATGATTCAAAAGCCTAAATCGCTTAGAATCTCGCCCTCTTTCATAATCCAAGCTTAGTTTTAAGTGGGGAGCTTTGTGTGGTGGGATATTGGCTCTCAAAAATTCGGCCCTTTGGAGAAATTTGGGGTTTTGAGAGTTTCTACCTCCATTGAAGCTTGAGGAGCCATCAATCCTTGGTTATGTGACCATTGGTGGTAAAATTCTAACCCTTGAACCTCATGATCCCTTGAAATTTGCATGAGTTAGGGTTTGTGAATAGTAAATTGGGATTTTTATGAAATGTAGTTGAATTAGCTATGTTCTAGGAAGAATGGAGCTTAGAGCATGTTATGGAAAATGCTAGGAATGTCATTTAATCGGTGGAAATGAGCCTAGATAGTCATTTGATAATTGTTCATAATATTGGAAAATTCATGCTTGGATTGGTTAGTATTCTAGCATGTTGAACAATTAGTGAGTTGAATGATTGATTGGATCCTTGTGATGTCTAGGATTGAGACATTTGGACCAACCGTGAGTGATCAACCATTGGAGCAAGCTATGGAGCTTGAATAGCTCATTGGAATTGGTAAGCTCACACTTGTGTGGTGTTTTGAATTGAACATTTGATGGTTGATTGTGAAATACTCTTGGATGCAATGTGTTGATTGCATTACACCATGTGTAGGTGTTGGTTTTGGAGTAGAGTATTGTTGACATTGGTGAAGAACAAAGGTCGACTGAAGCATTGAGGTAAGCCTTCGGACCTTGGGTGTAATTCCCTTGATTGTTCCACCAAGCCCTGAAAGGGTAGTGGTGATTATAGTGTATATAAATGCAATAAAATAGTGTAATGCTTTGTTATACGTATGTGTATGCATTTGGTGTGGCATAGGATGGTGTTTCCCTATGTGGGTATGTGGCATGACGATGCGTAAATCATACTTGGTAGTTAGCTGGCCAGTAGGACTATTTGCATCTGGGTTTCCTTAGGACAGCTTGAGAGCTCGAGGGATTTCTCCTGGAGATGTATTGCACTTTGCATAGATATGTATTTACTGCATTATTATTGTTATTGCTATTACACTGATATGGAACTGTGGGGTGGAGAGATGCTCCAAGGACCCCTGGTTTACTGGATATATTCGTATATCTCACCCCGTGTTGTGGGGACCCCCTTTCAGGTAAGGATGCTGCAGGAGCCTCTGGTGGCAAGTGGCCATACCTAGATTATGCATGAAATATGGCACTTCTTTGAGTTTATGCATGCCTTTTGTAGTTGACATGTATAGGATTTTATTTTGAAAGCCCATGATCATTTGTATATCTTGATTCATTGGATGAACTTAGCCTATGCTCATGCCTTTGGTTACACCTTTTGTTGATGGGAGCCAAGGGAATGATCATAGTGTTTTGTAAGCTAAGTTCTAGGATTTGTAAAGGATATGTAATGTAAATGATGCCTACTTGGAATTCAATATATGCATGCTTGTTATGTATTGAGTTGTTGAATTGGTTGGGCTGAAAATCAATTAGGTACCCTCTTCGTTTAAACTGGTAAACGATGAGAAAACAAAGGTCATGCTGCCCAAATTCTAGCTAAATCTCATGAGGAGAGGTTGGATGAGTGCTAGGATTTAGTCTTGGGGCATGGACATTTGGGGTTTGTAATGGGGATGCATTTTCCCCTAGGCTTGGACTTGAGAAATGTGGGAATTGGAATTCCCTGGCAGCGCGCTTAAGCGCCCAGGAGCGCGCCCAAGCGCCCTGCTGCCCCTGCGAGTGCCAATGCATTCTGCCTCCTTGCGCTGGAGCGCCCAAGTGGGGGCTTAAGCGCCCAGGATTGCGCGCTGGAGCGCCCTGGCGTGCGCTTAAGCGCCCTTTGCTGCAGAAAGTTGGGTGGCTTACTGCCCCCTCGTGTTTTAGCGCCCAGGGTGGGGCTTAAGCGCCCAGGGTTGCGCGCTTGAGCGCCCTGGTCCGCGCTTAAGCGCCCTTCGCCACTGAAGGAGGAGATGCTTCTGTCTCTGCGTGCTAAAACGTCCCCGTGGGAGCTTGAGCGCCCAGGATAGCGCGCTTGAGCGCCCTGTTGCGCGCTTAAGCGCCCATCCACACTGGAATGCCTGATGCTTACTGCCTCCGTGCGCTTAAGCGCCCAGATGGAGGCTTTAGCGCCCGATAGCGCGCGCTTGAGCGCCCGGTAGCGCGCTGAAGCGCGCGGGGCCTGTGACCAACACTCTCTTGTGTTGCTTCAAATTGTCCTAACTTGGACTACAGTGCTCCGATTTGAGCACGGTTTGAAGCCACGGGTAGCTAATGAAGAAACCTACAATATAGTAGAAGTATTGAACTAAACAAGAAGTAAATTAATGGTTTAAAAATGGGAAATGAACATGATGTTAAGCTTAATTTATCTGTTTCCGCAAGGTAATATGGTTATGATCACGAAATTGGGTATTATAAGTTCGGTACGTTTTAAAATGAAAAATTTATCCGGATTTTAATTGAACCCATGTGATTGTAACTGCGCTTAATATCATAATGCGATGTTAACAAACCGGTTCTAGAACGGGGTGTTACATTTTATGGTATCAGAGCAGTTTCGTCGGAAATTGTTAAGTATGCTTAGTGTTTGATGCTTTATAGTTGTTTTAGTACTCTTGATGATTATTGCATTTGTGATCACTAAGTGTGGGCCTGATCAACTCACTTCTTTGTGTAACATGTGTAGTGACATGACGAGGAACCGAAACAACCCCGGACCATCAAACACCAATGCTCAGCCAGAACCTGTTTTGGCTGCTCTTGTGAGGCCTAGAAGTGGCCGTGGGGCAACGGGCGTACCGCCTGATCCCGTGGCTGAAGCTCTTGCAGCCGTTCAGAGAGAGTTGGCTGCTAGCAGGCAAGCCAATGAAAATTTGTTAAAGACAAATGAAGACTCGCGGACTGCTATGGCCGCGATGATGACCGAGCTGAGGACGTTGAGGGGTCCTAGGCCCGTGAACCGGCAACCCGCTCCTCCTCCTCACACTGCTACGCCTTCTCCGCCTCCGTCACAGGAAGAGGGTGGAGTGGGTAACAATGAGGGTGAAGGTAGTCACCACTCTGGGAGTCTGAGTCATCACACCGAGGTTCGTCAACCTCAAGTTGAAAATGTCGGCGATCATGAAATGGAGGAAAGGAGATTGATGGCTTTCCGAAAACATAAACCCCCTTCTTTTAAGGGAGGTTATGAGCCAATGGCAGCTGCAAAATGGCTCCAAGCTATGGAGAAGATATTCAGGGTGATGAGGTGCCCTGACGCAATGAAGTTGGCTTACTCTGTTTATATGCTGGAAGAGGAAGCAGAAGATTGGTGGACAAATACCGTGCAGCCATTAGAAGCTGAAGGTCGGGAGATCACATGACGGTTATTCGAGACATTGTTCTTGGATAACTACTTCCCTAGAGAGGCTAGGGAACAAAAGCAGAATGAGTATAACGATCTCAAACAAGGGTCGATGTCTATTGACCAATACTTCTCAAAATTCAATGAGTTGGTGAAATACGCCAACTATGGGCGAGCCTTACCCACCCCGGCTGAAATGACCTCCAAGTTCCAATGGGGTCTTAATGAGAAGATGTCTCGGAAGATGTCAAATTGTGACATCCGAGAGTTCAGTCGGTTTGTAAACCAGTGTAGAAAGGTGGAGGAAGTGTATAAGGTGTCCCAAACCAAGAAGTCTTCTGAGGCCCAGGCACCTAGTTCCAATAAAGCAACGGGCTCAGGTTATTGGAAGAACAGGAAGGTGCAAGGCAAGAAGCTGAATGCGAATAAGCCCTTTGACTTGTTCAAGAAACCCGGTACTCAGAAGAAGTTTGTTGATAGAGGACCTCCTCCCAAGTGCAAGGGATGTGGCAAAGAGCATAGAGGTCCATGTGCTACTGGTGAGGTGATTTGCTTTAAATGTGGAAGATCCGGTCACTACTCCAGGCAGTGTCCTCAGAATGAAGCAAGGACTATGGCAGTTCAAGCTACTGCTGTTCCGGTCTCTGTTGTTCAACCTATGCTAGAGTCTCAGACGGTTGGTAGAATATATACCATGGACCGTCAGCAATCGGAGAAGGCTCCGAATCTAGTGAAAGGTACAATTTACATTGATAATATGGATGTTGAAGTGTTGTTTGATTCAGGAGCTACACACTCCTGTATGTCTGATTTTATGGCCGTTGGGCTAAATTTGCAAATGTATGACATTCGCCCTCCAATGAAAGTGGTTACTGCTACTGGAGAGGAGTGTTATACATCCGTGTTGTGTAAAGATGTTGAGTTCAAATATGAAGGCCGAGATTACGTGCTGGATTTTATTTGTTTACCTATGATCAGCCTTCAAGTTATCTTGGGTATGGACTGGTTGTCAAAGAACTGTGCTATGATAGACTGCTGCGGTAAAAGGATTGTGCTTGATGCTGATGATTCTGCTACTAGTTCTTCCCCATATCTATCTGTGTTGCAGGTTAGAAAGTAGTAGGCGGAAGTCATGAGAGGAGATTGGCACTATTTCCGTGGTGAGGGAGTTTGTGGATGTGTTTCCAGATGAAATTCCACAACTTCCGCCTCATAGAGAGATTGAGTTCACGATTGATCT
>NW_026898616.1:0-55868 GCF_033153095.1 Gastrolobium bilobum
TGGAGGTTTAGTATTGGTGAGATATATCTTGAAAATGATATCATGCGTCTGTTTTCGGTACAGTTGTCACTTCAATACAAGCAACCATTAACAGGTTCTCATCATGAGGCATAATTTTCTGACTTTGTTATGCAATATTGCAAAGACAATTTATGAATTATGAATTTGTAAAACAGCGGTATAAGTTTATGTCAATATTTATGAATTATACAATACAACACCTGCATTGCATTGCAAAACTTTGTACCAAATTTTTTTTTTAATAGCAAACAATAAAAAAATGCATATCAAAATATTCTATCACTATTTTGGATATAAGTTTATGTCAAATCTTGACTCTGAAAAATGTTTTCTTTTAACTAGCGGTAAAAAATTTCCATATTTTTTGAATAATAAATTATTACATTTAACAAAAATTTAGAATATCATTATATTTCTTCATAATAAATGGAACTTTCTTCAAATTATAACTGATCATTTCTAATAATTCCATTTATAATTAAATTTCACAGTATGTTATACTTAAGCTAATTTATTTATTTGTTATTATCGATATTTGTTTTATCTTTGTGATTTTTTATTTAGATTTAACTATATTTGAAAACCTATTACGGTTTGGGCCTTTAATTTTAAATGTAATTTCAAAATCAGAACTGAACATTAAAAAAATTAAAACAATAGGGTTTTGTGCCTTGTGTATATTAGTAGTCTACATACACTTAAAAAAAAATCAAAAGTCTTTTTTTTTCTATGATGTTATATTTGTCTATTTTTTTCATGGGTAATTATTAGCCCTATTAATGTTGCATAAAAAATTATTGTAAAATAACAAAATTATTTATATTGTAAAATAAATTCGAAATTTGGAAATAAATTAAATAAAAAATTATGTGAATAATTTTTGGTGACAGACAACTCATTCAATGTTCGACTGCATTCTACATTAGAATTTCTAAAATTAATAATAACTAAACTCTTCTAAATTTCGAATTTATGTTTAAATTTGAATTTTGAATTTGAATTTTTAACTTTGTAATGGAGGAAAAACGTTTGGAAATTTTTTTGTGGCAGACAACTCATTTAAAGTCCCACTACTTTTCTTTTGTTGTATATTATGAGTAAAAAATATCTCTACTTTTCTTTTGTTGTATATCCCATTATTTTTTTCATGGGTAATTGTTAGCCCTATTAATGTTGCATAAAAAAACAAAACATTAATTTTTTTTTGTAAAATAACAAAACTATTTTTATTGTAAAATAAATTCGAAATTTGGAAATAAATTAAATGAAAAATTATGTGAACAATTTTTGGTGGTAGACAACTCATTCAATGTCCCACTCAATTCTACTTTGGAATTTCCAAATTAATAATAACTCAACTCTTCTAAATTTTGAATTTATGTTTAAATTTGAATTTTGGATTTGAATTTTTAACTTTGTAATAGTGGAAAAAACTTTTGGAAATTTTTTTGTGGCAGACAACTCATTTAATGTCCCACTATTTTTCTTTTGTTGTATATTATGAGTAAAAAAGATCTCTATTTTTCTTTTATTGTATATCCCACTATTTTTTCATGGGTAATTGTTAGCCCTATTAATGTTGCTTAAAAAAACAAAAAAAAATTAAAAAAATTGTAAAATAACAAAAAAAAATATTGTAAAATAAATTCGAAATTTAGAAATAAATTAAATGAAAAATTATGTGAACACTTTTTTGTGGCAGACAACTCATTCAATGTCTCACTGAATTCTACGTTAGAATTTTCAAATTAATAATAATTCAACTCTTCTAAATTTCGAATTTATGTTTAAATTCAAATTTTGAATTTGAAATTTTAACTTTGTAACGGTGGGAAAACTTTTGGAAAAAATTTTGTGGCAGACAACTCATTTAATGTCCCACTATTTTTCTTTTGTTGTATATTATGAGTAAAAAAGACCTCTACTTTTTTTTTGTTGTATATCCCACTATTTTTACATGGATAATTGTTAGCCCTATTAATGGTGCATAAAAAAACAAAAACATTAAAAAAAATATTGTAAATAACAAAATTATTTATATTGTAAAATAAATTTGAAATTTGGAAATAAATTAAATGAAAAATTATGTGAGATTGATATGTGAAAAAAGAGTTCAGCATTTAATATTTATGCAGTGGGAAAAGATATATATAATAAATTTGAATTTAATAGGAAATTATAGATTAAACAATAAAATACTTAATATTATAAAATTACATTTATAGTCGATAAAAATTATTTAAAATTTAAAATTTTGTTATTTTACAGTTTTTTTAATTTTTTTTGTTTTTTTTAAACAACATTAATAGGGCTAACAATTACTCATGAAAAAATAGTGGGATATACAATAAAAGAAAAGTAGAGATCTTTTTTACTCATAATATACAACAAAAGAAAAATAGTGGGACATTAAATGAGTTGTCTGTCACAAAAAAATTTCCAAAAGTTTTTTCCACTATTACAAAGTTAAAAATTCAAATTTAAACATAAATTCAAAATTTAGAAGAGTTGAGTTATTATTAATTTGGAAATTCCAAAGTAGAATTGAGTGGGACATTGAATGAGTTGTCTGCCACCAAAAATTGTTCACATAATTTTTCATTTAATTTATTTCCAAATTTCGAATTTATTTTACAATAAAAATAGTTTTGTTATTTTACAAAAAAAATTTTAATGTTTTTGTTTTTTTATGCAACATTAATAGGGCTAACAATTACCCATGAAAATAATAATGGGATATACAACAAAAGAAAAGTAGAGAGATTTTTTACTCATAATATACAACAAAAGAAAAGTAGTGGGACTTTAAATGAGTTGTCTGCCACAAAAAAATTTCCAAACGTTTTTCCCCCATTACAAAGTTAAAAATTAAAATTCAAAATTAAAATTTAAACATAAATTCAAAATTTAGAAGAGTTTAGTTATTATTAATTTTAGATATTCTAATGTAGAATGCAGTCGGACATTGAATGAGTTGTCTGTCACCAAAAATTATTCACATAATTTTTCATTTAATTTATTTCCAAATTTCGAATTTATTTTACAATATAAATAATTTTGTTATTTTACAATAATTTTTTATGCAACATTAATAGGGCTAATAATTACCCATGAAAAAAATAGACAAATATAACATCATAGAAAAAAAAAAGACTTTTGATTTTTTTTTAAGTGTATGTAGACTACTAATATACACAAGGCACAAAACCCTATTGTTTTAATTTTTTTAATGTTCAGTTCTGATTTTGAAATTACATTTAAAATTAAAGGCCCAAACCGTAATAGGTTTTCAAATATAGTTAAATCTAAATAAAAAATCACAAAGATAAAACAAATATCGATAATAACAAATAAATAAATTAGCTTAAGTATAACATACTGTGAAATTTAATTATAAATGGAATTATTAGAAATGATCAGTTATAATTTGAAGAAAGTTCCATTTATTATGAAGAAATATAATGATATTCTAAATTTTTGTTAAATGTAATAATTTATTATTCAAAAAATATGGAAATTTTTTACCGCTAGTTAAAAGAAAACATTTTTCAGAGTCAAGATTTGACATAAACTTATATCCAAAATAGTGATAGAATATTTTGATATGCATTTTTTTATTGTTTGCTATTAAAAAAAAAATTTGGTACAAAGTTTTGCAATGCAATGCAGGTGTTGTATTGTATAATTCATAAATATTGACATAAACTTATACCGCTGTTTTACAAATTCATAATTCATAAATTGTCTTTGCAATATTGCATAACAAAGTCAGAAAATTATGCCTCATGATGAGAACCTGTTAATGGTTGCTTGTATTGAAGTGACAACTGTACCGAAAACAGACGCATGATATCATTTTCAAGATATATCTCACCAATACTAAACCTCCAGTTTAATCTTTCATCTAGTATATTCATGTTTCCTTAGATTGTTCAAATGGCATGAAACAGATTGTTACAACAACGATGATCAAGCCATATCTCAGTGGATGAAGAGCAGACAACAGATTAGTAAAAATAAAATAAAAAATCAAATGAGAGTTTATTGGCATGTCATTATCTGTTTACTGCTTAAGGGAGAGAGAGAAACCTTTAATTCGTCTTGATTCCTTGCACAATGTGATAAAGTCTCCCCACTTCATGTGGCAACGTCTAATGAATCGAAGGATCTATTCAGTCGTGAACATAGACATTCCTTCTAGGTATTCTCCATTAACACCATTTTATTTAAAAAATTTCCGGTAATTACCAAGATTTATAGTCTCCAGCCAAAAGCCAACATCCTGATAAAATAGACAAAAGATGAGCGAGAGCACTGCTGTTAGTTTATATTCTCAGTTACATTTGAAGATGCATCATATGTCTGTATAACAGCACCCAAAGAAGAAGAAGCAGTCAGAATGTTATATTCACCGAGAATAGATCCTCATCAAACAACTCTTATGTAATATGTACAGTTCACATTACAGTCAATAACATAAATGAATTAAAAGAAGAGAGATGTAGAAGCATTTTAGAGCTTAATACATTATATCAGTCATTCATAACAGTGCATCCATTACATTGTAGAGTCTGGACCATAAAATACACCTCTCCGTCACAGATTTTTTTCGGACCTGCAAAGATCATTTGACAGTAGCATGGATCCTTCCACCCTACAAAAAAAGTGAAAGCCAAAATTCAAACAACGAAAACGAAAAATCATAACAACAGACACAAATTTAAAATCACAACAGAGACGAAAAAATTTAAAACATTTCGTTTCGGAAGACAAAAAGAAGAAAAGAAGCTATTCTTCTCAAAGAAACAATTAGCAAAAATTGTAGACTGGACAAAAGAACGAAATAACAATGCACAATGTTCCTTTTTATAAACGCAAGCAACAAAAGAAAAGCAGTCAGAGATTAAATTAGCTGAGTGCCACCCAAAACTTTCCAAATCTCTTCCCACCATCCATATTTTAAATTCAAAATTTGAAATCATTTCAAAATTAGAATTTTAAATCAGCTGAGCAATTCAATTCCAAGGTAGAAAGCAATTAAAAGGGCTGAGTAATTCCAAGGTGGACAACATTGGGACATTCAATGACTTGTCTGCCACCACAAATGAATTTTTTTTTTTATTTTAAAAAGAATTTGAATTTTTAAAAGAAATATTTTTTTCCAATTTACCAAAGAATGAAAGTTTTCAGATGCCATGTAGTGTGAACACAAATTTCAGAATTAAGCAGATAGTGACACATCAGCTGACTTTCCAATAAATGGGTTTCCTTTATATATATATAGATAATTCAATTTCAATACAAGAATGGTATATTAATAGGTTCGCACTCTCAAATTGTGGTTATAAAACTTGAAGCACTATGGTTTGTGTAACATCTTGTGTACACCCAATGTATTAACAATAATTATAGCATTAAGAACAACAAAAATATTAATTAATTATAGTGAAATTATGAATAAACTTTTTTTGTGATTCAGCCACTACCACTTAAAGTACAAACTCTATAAACTAATTTTTGATTCACCCACCACCACTTGTAAGCTACGAATAATTTCTGATTCAGCCAACACCACTTAAAGTATAAACTCTTCGATGATAAAAAAAAGGCATAAACTCTACAAACTTGTTATTACGAATAAGTAGAGTTTGTACTTTAAGTGATAGTTGAATAAGGATAAATAAATTTTATTATGGTTTGCACTTATTAATTTTTTATCTTCTTGTACTTTTTCTATGCAAAAATAAAATAATTTGATATTTAATAATAATAACAATAATAATTAATGGAAAATGTTATATTTACAATTTTTATTTACAAACCACACTATGTCTTATGGGCAAGATACTTTTTAGGGGTGTTCGCGGTCTGGATTGGATCGGTTTTGGAAGCAAAAATCATCTGATTCAATCCCTTCGGTTTGATCATGTAATCATCCATTCGGTTTAGATTTTGTTTCAAATCCGATCCGATCCAATCCAATTTTTTCGGTTTGGATTGGATCGGTTTTCAGCTTTTTGAAAATCTTAAAATTTGTTTTATGATTATTGTGCAAATAACATCTTTTGTATATATTAGCTTTGTAATTTTTTTTAAAGACAAAAAGCATTACTAAACGGTAATATAATTTTTTTTTTGGATAATGAGATATGAAGCTCTACATGATGAGATGTGACTAGGTTTTTTCTTGAGTTTAGTTGATGGGTTAATGGGTCTTGAGTTTAAAATTTTTTGGGTTATGATTAGGGAAAGACCCAAGTAGGTAGATGAAAATTAATATATTGGATCAATTTGGATTGGATCTGTTTTCATCTACCAATCCAAAAAATGATCCAATCCAATTAAAATTTGCAGTTTTTTTTTCGATTTTCGGTTTATTCAGTTTTCGATTTTTTGGTTCGGTCACCGCGGTTTGAATCGGTTGATGAACACTCCTAATACTTTTTAGTGGAGTCTTACAGGTAAGATATACCACAGTTTGTAAAATTTTTTTATCAATATAACCATCCTTATAATTAATATATTAATTTCTTTTAATTTATTAATTATTAGTAGGAAAATGATATATTTACCACCATAAGAGTTTACTACTCTTACAATCAATTTAATACTATTGATTTTTTATCAATCTAATAATAATAATTTATTGAAAATTATTAAATTATACCCGTTAATTAATTATTAATTTTTAATAAATTTAATAAAATTATAATCAATGGGGATTAATTTCCATGCCACTTAATAGTATGCTATCTCTTTTCAAAATTTCAATGCCTGAGCCACGCATAGACGCCTACTTCTCTTCCTCCTTCAGTTCATCACCAACTCAGTGTACACAACTACCATCCTCTTCCTCGGTGAGTACCAAACTTTTGCCATGCCTTCGTGCTCTTTGTTGAGACCAATGGTGCTTTCATTCTCCTTTTCCCTTCCCTTATCTTTCACTCTTTTGCTCACAATGACCCTTTCTTCAAAAAGCTTGTATTTTTCACGACCCTTTTTCTCTCTTTCTCTTTCTGTTTCATCAACATGGCATATTGTGTTATTTGTTAATTTTTGGGGCTTGCGTTCTTCTAGATGAGGTTGTATTTAGGATTATAGTAACATGATTTTACGAGAGATTCTGCAACATTGTCTCTGTTGCTTCTTTTATCTAAAATTTCACAATTTTGTTGGTTGTTACTTTTATGTTGCTTGTTCATCTAATACAAAGTTGAAATTTTGATGATTTTGGTTGGTTTATTTCCAATGGGCCAAGCTTTAACCATCTCCTTTGAACTGTTTTGTTGTTTAAATTGATAGTTTATTGATGATTATGCTGAACTACGCAAATTGGGAGTTCTTGCTTGTTTGTGTTGTATATTCATTTCTTGTAACATTGTGATGCAGGTTAATAGAGGTTCAAAGCTAGCCTTACCTTTAAACTGATAGACAACAATACAATCATCCCTAACGAATTTCTTACACAACCCATGATTATCTTACACCCTTTTGGACCCCTTCCTTCTTGCACTACCATTACTTCCTCCAAACCTTTATCCCATAACAATATCTTCTTTCCATCTTCAACAGTTCTGCATCTGGTCTCGAGATATACCAGAACATGGACATCCTTATGTAGTGCTAGAAGTCGCCGCGAAGATTTGAATGGCAAGGACTTTGATTGGGATATCATTAAAAAAGATATGGAGCTTGAGGATGATGAAGATGGTGGGTTTCCGGCTCAAGGAATGTTTCCAAGAAGGGAAGCAAAGGACTTTGGTATAGAAAAAGTACAAGAAGATAAAGATGATGATGGTGGATTTTCAGGTCGAGGACCGTATGCAGGTAGGCAAGAGAATGATTATGATATAGGTCCAGAATTTGCTGAAATTCTTGGGAGTGTTCTAGATGATCCCCAAAATGCACGGTCCAAAGTAAGCAGCGCGATTTATTGATGGTTTCATAACTTCTGCATTGAGTATTAGATTCTATCTTTGTATGACGGGGTTTGATTTTGTTTCATTATTTTAAGGGCGGTGTTCGTTACATTTAAAATTATTTGAAAATTAAAGAAAAGCAGCTTCAAGCTACTTTTGAAATTTGATGCCAAGGGATATTATTTGTGTTGAAATCAAATGAGCTTGATTGATTTGCAGATTGAAGAGAGAAGAAGAAAGAAAGAAAAGCATGCAAGAAGGGAAGCAAAGGACATTGATATAGAAGTACAAGAAGATGAAGATGATGGTGGTGGATATTCAGGTCCAGGAGTATATACAGGTAGGGAAGAGAAGGACTACGATAGAGATCCAGAATTTGCTGAAATTCTTGGGAGTGTTGTAGATGATCCCCAAAAGGCACAGTCCAGAGTAAGTAACACGATGTATTGATGGTTTCATAACTTCTGCATTGAGTAGTTAATGGCACCAGTTATATTTAATAACAGTATCAAGAATATCACTAGTATTTTAAGATCACTGAATCAATGAAAGTCATGTTTATCAACTACTGCATTAATTAGAGATTGGGATAATTCCCTTACAGTAAGAACAGTAAATGAGAGCAACGCCTTCTTTACTACTGACTGGGCACAACCCTTACAAGATAAAAGAAACCCTTAACACTACTCAGAAATGACCAATTAACAAATAGCAAATACAGACTCCAAGCATATCTCACTCATACTCATCCGATTACATAACCTTCTACCCTTACTCACCACTCTGAACCACCAAGTCCAGGTGCTACCACTACTCTCAACATCCAGAATGACCTCCTTCTTTCCTCTAACCGTCTATATTATTCCCATTCACCACAGCTCCCTCTCCCACGTGACCCTCTCCATTCACAGCGCTCCACGTGGCCTTGTTTATAACTGATTGCAATTGCAGCTGTTTGTTGCTTCCTTGCTCTGCCTTATTGCTTCCTCCTTCTCTTGGGCACCTGTCACCAACTTGGGCCTGTTGAGTATCTCTTTTTCTTTGGGCCTTTGTTCTCCTGCGTGTATGTATAATATTTGTTAAAAGGCCTTAGGGGTCCATCAATACTCCCCCCTGGAAAAATCACCTTGTCCTCAAGGTGAAAAGAAGGAAATTGTTGCTTGAGTATCTCCAAGTCCTTCCATGTGCAGTCACAGTCAGGGAGAGTCTCCCATTGCACCAACACTTCTGTTTTCCCATTCAGCAACCTTCTAGAATCCCGAATTGCCATAGGTTGAACATCCAGCTCCAATGTATCATTCAAACAACTTGGTAACGGCAATATAGGCAACACCAACTGAACAACAAGTTTAAGTTGAGAAATATGAAATACAGGGTGTACCTTTGAATATGAAGGCAGCTCTAAACGATAAGCCACTGCTCCCACACGTGCTATTACCTTAAAAGGCCCATAAAAATGTAGACTTAATTTTTGGTTCATCCTTTTAGCTAACGAGCGCATCTTATAAGGTTGAATCTTTAAGAACACACTGTCACCAATGGCAAACTGAACATCTCTTCTTTTCTGATCGGCTTGGAATTTCATATGTTGCTGAGCCCTATTCAGATTTTGTCTTAAATCAGTCACCACTGCATCCCTAGCAGCCAGCCATTGGTCCAATGCATCTACTTGAGTTCCTCCTTTTTCAAAACGAAACAAGGATGGGGGATCCTGCCCGTACACAGCCTTAAATGGTGTCATGCCAATTGATCTATTATAAGAGGTGTTGAACCAGAATTCTGCCCAAGGAACCCACTTAGCCCAGCCACGAGGATGACCATTAATAAAACACCGCAGATACGTCTCAACCGTTCTATTCACCACCTCGGATTGTCCGTCCGTTTGTGGATGGTAAGAACTACTAAAACGTAGCTTAGTTCCTGACATCCAGAATAACTCTTTCCAATACATGCTCATAAACACACGGTCTCTATCCGAAACAATCGACTTTGGAACGCCATGTAAACGGACAATTTCTTTCTATGTTTAGATTCTATGTTTGTAGGAGGAGATTTTACGTTGTTTCCATTATTTTAAGGGTGATGTTCATTGCATTTCAAGTTGTTGAAAATTAAAGAAAAGCAGTTTCAAGCTACTTTTGAATTTTGATTCCAAGGGATAATATTTGTATTTAAATTAAAGGAGCTTGATTGAATTGCAGATTGAAGAGAGAATAAGAAATAAAAGGAACGATATAATTCACACAAAAACTGGATCAGGAATAGCAATGAGCGTGTCATTTAACAAGTAAGTTCAACCATGCATATATGGTGATTGTATCATGCAGTTTTCTGTTGTTTGTTCTTGTGTAGTTGCATGCTTCTTATTATGAATTATCCATTTCTCCTCAATCTGGTGTGCCAGAATTTACTGGTTTTGTAACCTCTCTTGTTAAATTTTTAAACTATGTACCCAACAATGAACTGGAAATGACAAGCAATAAGATGTGCTTTTCCAAGAGGGAGGGAGAGGTTGCATGGTTTTTTTGTAATGAATAATTATTGCAAAGTTGCAATGATTTATCTTTGTGAATTTGTAGAAATGTACAGTGGAGAAATTGAAGTTATTGTTGTTAGTAAGTTGGTATAGTGATTAGGATTTCTCTCTTTTTCATATTCTCTTTTCCACTAGCATGTAGAACATCAAAGCATTCTTTCTATTGATCAAAGTGGTATGATATGCTTGATATGAATTTAGTGTTAGTGGTAAAATTATTCTTATAACAAGCAGTATTAGAGCATCCTCTGACTTGACAAGTGAACCTTGAAAAATGTAATGTAAACAATTGAATTATTGAATGTGGAATTCAATGTATTTAAGATGGACATGAGATTTTCTGAGTAGTCAAGCTTACCTTTTCAAGACTTGTAAGGTAGAATAGGAATAAGCCTTGAAACAAGTTTAGATTATGCCTTTGTTCAGGGAACAGTTTGAAGTGAAACTAGAATGCTATCCGGTTACATTTTAATTGAAAATATGAGAAAATCCGAGAAAAAGAGAGAAAGGAAAAGCTTCAGAGTTTCTGAAGGTTTCTGTATAATGCTATCTGGTTACATTTTAATTGAAATTATGAGAAAATTCGAGAAAAAGAGAGAAAGGAAAAGCTTCAGAGTTTCTGAAGGTTTCTGTATAATGCGATCTGGTTACATTTTAATTGAAATTATGAGAAAATTTGAGAAAAAGAGAGAAAGGAAAAGCTTCAAAATTTCTGAAGGTTTCTGTATATTAGCATCTGATCTCTCTAAATCTTGAGAGATCTATTTATAGTGTTAGAGGAAGCTTCCAAAGGAAGCTGAGGATCTGTTAAACTGATTGACACCTGGACTGACTTATAAGAGACTTATAATAGTCCTTAACTAACAGCAAAAAACTAACTGAATCACAGCTAACTAATAGATCCTTACAACTGTATCAACAGATACAATACAATTGAACACATACAAAGATACAAATGCTAATACAGTACAGTAAACAGAACAATACACAATACAAAATCATTATCTCTGGTTCACCCTTGCAAACTCTAGGTCTTGGTCTTCGGATCAATTGCATGACCATGAGTTTGTCTCGAAGCTCACAAAAACGAGGAGCAGACAGGCCCTTGTTAAATGTATTGTAAGCTAGTCAAGAGCTGGAACATGACAAACATGAAGGCTTTTGTCTAGCACCATTTCTCCATAAAGATGTCAAGTTCCATTATGCGTGGTTAAAGTGTGTAAGACTGGGTTGTGAGGTAAAGCCACAATACTCATATTGTCACAGAAAATGACCGGGACTTGAACTAGAATACGAAGTTCCTTGAGGAGGGTTTGAACCCAAAGGATCTCTGTAGCTGTAATTGCTAGATTACGATACTTGGCTTCAATGTTGGATATGGTCACAAGAGTTTGTTTCTTGGAGCTTGAGGGAAAATATTAGGGCCAAGGAAAATGAAAGCTTCTGATGTAGATCTCCTGTCAGTTGGGTCACTTGCTTCATCAACGCCACAAAATACTGTGGGAGCAAGAGGTCTACCAACATCTGTGGGCTTGAGCAAGGGACCATGAGTGATAGTACCCTTTAAGTACTGTAGAATCCTCTTAACCACCTCCAATGCTCCTCTTGGGGTTATGCATGAATTGACATACCTTATTAACATTCTAGTTGATCTCTAGTGATGAGACCTCTAATATATTTCAATTGTGTGAGCAAGATAGACCCTGTGGGAAAACACTTGATTTTAATGCCAAGGAGGTAATCTAGTGTCCCTAGCTTCTTGAGAGCAAAGGTAGAATTCAAGTTAGATATTCTGTTTGGCCTTGTACTACTTTAATTGAACAATCTAGGTTTTCCTTTACTTTAAAAACTCATTTACACATAATAGCCTTTAAAGCATTACTGCCAAATTATAATTGTATTACTGCCAAACATTTGGGATCAACCAAGACTATTCAGGAGTGGAAGGTTCCAAGTGAGTCAATAAAATAATAGCGAGCTTAGATCTAGTTTTCATAGGATGAGGACTATAAGGAGGAATAACAGAGGATGAGGGTTGATAATTAGAATAGGAAGGACATGATGAGGAATAACAAAGTTTGTGGTATATAGTCACCAATATATTGAGGCCATGGCCTTTAGATCTAACTCTGGCAGTCTTATAGTTGAAGCTACTATAAGGTTTACCTTTGGACCGGTTGGCAGGAAACACCTCTCTATATGCTTGAAATAGTTGTGTATGACCATATGATGTTTGAACCGTATGGCATCATGGTGGATTGGCGGGTAAGGTTGTAGTAACAACATGAGTGGGGGAAAGGGAGTTAAGAGTGGAAGGGAGAGAGGGGAATCAGGATTGTTGAGAAGTCTTGGATTAGTCCTTGGAAGAGACTAGAACCTCTCGAAATCTTTGGAATTGGTTTATTTCATTTTCCTGCATTTTCTTGTATTTTCTTTTCCATCAGCTTGTAATTTCCCATATTGATACTGATATCAGTGAAATATACACAAATTACATGTTTCTCACTCTATTCTTGGTTCGATTCATACTTGGTTCCTATCACCATGTTTTATTTGATAATAACTCATTGCTTTCTGCTTTAAGTTGTATTCCACATGTGCAATAATTACATATTCTGTTTTTCTTGCTTATCAATAAAAATTATTATTTTTTTCTTACTGCTAATGCTGGTCTTTCCAGATTTGACTTTTCAAACTCATATATATGGCTTGAATTTTACAATGCTCCATTGGCAAAAGACATCTCCTTAATTTGTAATGTAAGGAACTTTGTCCTATGACTTGTTTTACATTCCCCATGATGCACATATGTCTATGTTATGAAATTTTGTTGAATTTGGGTCTTTGCAGACTTTACGATCATGGCACATTATTGGACGTCTTGGTGGATGCAATGCCATGAATATGCAAGTGAGTTTTTCTCTTCTGCCACGGATACCAAGTTTTCTTTCTCTCTCTCTTTTATGGTGGATTTTTCAAACGACTACGTTGCTTATAGAGCTAGCATCATTACTACAGCTGTCACAGTCTCCAATAGATAAACGACCAAGTTACGATTATATTCAGGGAGCAAATGTGACACCAACTACATTTTACAACATTGGGGATCTTGAGGTTCAAGACAACTTGGCTCGAATATGGTGCACCACCAATTGCATATTCTTTTCTGTTAATGCTTTGTTATACATGTTGATGTAATTTGACGTGCGAATACTAATATGTTCTTCTTGTGATGTAACAGGGTGGATATTGGATCTTATGAACCGTTGATTCTGGATGTTTTGGTAAATGCATTGACACAGATAAGCTCTGAGTATGATCTCCACTTGCTTTATTCTATTGATTAATTACTTCAAAAACAAACGGGGACTAACCAACCAAAGCCATTTAGGATGAACAGTTCTTTTGATAATTTGCATGAGCAATATTAGAAAATAGAAGTTGTAGATTATCATTTTGATTGGTGCTCACGAATATTTCAAGGAAAGATTAAAATATCGGACATTTGTGTTGCATGCAACATGACTCTTCAAATCCTAATCGGACAGTTAAAAATTTGTTGTGTTGGAGTGTGTTTGTGTCATCTCATGAGTCCCATGTTAGTGTCCTTGCTTCTCAGCACTCTTGCTCTAAATGATTTGATATGCACACGCATGCATGTATGTGTGTGTGATGAGTTATTTTTTGTTCAGCTCCTCTAGCTTATCCTTGCTTTAGTACTCATGTTTGGCATATTAGATAAAAAGTTTTAGTATTTTTATTTTTTTATTTTTCTTAGATGTTTATTTTAATCCCATCTATTTTCTTTGGTTTTGTTTTGTGATAGTTTTGTTGGGATCAAGCAAGTAGTGTTTGGTGGAGGAGAATTTGAGAATTGGAATGAGAATTTGACATCAGAGGATTCAGGTTTTAATGTTCACAAGATCTAAGCCAATTTTAACGAATTGAGGTCAATGAAGAGTAAGTCATCAAATGTATTATTATGAAGTAGTAGACTGAACAATAGGCAAAGTTATAAGCATTTCTCCTGGCTATATACTGGACAGTTTAATGGCATGTACTAAAAGCTTGCGGAATATGTGTAGAAATGTTTGAAGTATAGCAGAGCTGAAATATATGATGGCAACTTGGCTGAGAATACTTTTATTTATAAAAATGATGGTCCGGATAAGACACAGGATAATGAAAAAAGAAAGTATCTTTTATTCTGCAAGTTTTACAATGTTAAATTAAAAAAATAAAATAAATAAGTAATGTGGGCATGAGCATTTAGGAGACTTAAATATTGTTCAAGGATTAAAAGGTGAAGAAAATTTGGAAAAACAGTCTACTGATGATACGAACATACTGGAAATGCCTGATCAAAATCTTAAACAAGTTGGCATTCACAATAAAACAATCAATCATTATGTTAGTAACCAGAACTGAAACTGATTTTGTTAAGAATAATGATTATCAGTGAGGTCTAATCGATCATTAGAATAAATAATTGATTATTAAAAAGAATAAGTGATATATTTATCAGAATCGAAGAGCCTAATGTTCTCTGTTTGTCCAAATAATTAATTATTTGTTCAAATAATCAGTTCTTTGGTAAATCTAAAGTTTAAACTCTTTTAAGAAATTATAAATAGTCCATTATGACTTTAGATAATAATTATTGGATTTGTTGTTTCTTATAGGAGATAAATTTATTTCTTGTACATATATAAAAGTGTGTGAGATCTATGTGAGAAAAAAGAGAGAAAGAAAATATGGACTTTATAAATTTTTATATGTATGTAGGAGATAAAAATTATCTCCTATAACATGAGAAATAATAAACTCATAATTATTTTATGTTTTAAAAGCAAAATCCAAACCCTAAATACTTATTTTCGAAAGAAAGAAAAAGAAGTAAAGGTTAAGAGTAAGGGAGGAAAAGAAAAAGGAGGGTAAATGAGAAAACAAGTGAAAAAGCTTATGGTTGGATTGTGGGGTCTTGAGGAGAACTTTTATGTGCTCGAGGAGAATATGGTTCTACACCAAAAATAGAAAAAAGTTGGATATGAGTGTTAATAAATATAAAGGCAAGGATAGTATAAAAATATTATTTTTTACTATATTTGATAAAAGGAAGCGATAAGAAGAAATTTCTATCAACCATAGAGTAACTTGCAGAAAACAACTGAGCTAAAGTGTTAGAAGTTGAAATTTGTCACCTTAACGTAAGTGAAAATCACCTTCTGGCATAGAACTTAAGTAGTGGTTCTTAACATGCTTTAGAAGTGAGAAAGATAGGGATGCAAGAACAATATTGTATACCACCAACGTGCTAGTGACAGAAAATTAATTAATGAGAACATGTGATAAGCACATGCTTGGGACAGCTTAAAATTCAAACCTTAAATGGATTTATAGCTTTGTATCTCAAATTAAGGTTTTTAGAAAAGGAGAAAACAATAAACTTAAGAAATATAGATTAGTATAGTTGTGCGTGCCTAAAAGGAGATAGTGTGTCAAACAACCAAGCTTGGGTGGAAAACTAGGTTTGAAGGGTGCGTTTGGTACGCAGATTATTTTTGTTTGCCTGGGATAGGGAGATCGGCAACATGATTTACCCATGTTTGGTTGCAGATAAAGCGCAAGTTTGCCGGATATCTCATTGTCCCATTTTTTTGTTTTTTGTGTGATTTAATGGGAAAGTGATGAGAGAAGTTGTCCATCGAAAATATAGGATTCACTGTTACCCGGGGAAGTGAATCCTTGAGCGCGAAAATGATTACCAAAATAACCCCACTTTTGTACGGAAAGATTAGATGGTGGATTGACAATATATATGGTGGAGTGCACGTTTCGTGGAAAAAGGAGAAAGGCAGTTTGTGGTTGTGCAATTTCTCCCTCCATTTTCTGTTGTCCTAGCTGAGCTTCTTCCTTGCATGTGAGTGAGGATGTGGGTATTTGTGTTGGCCTTTTGATTTTATTTGCTTTTGAATGTGCATTTTGCATTTTGTTGAAGGTGGGTTTAGTGGTTGTGATATATTCGAAACCCTAACTGAGCTGCATTTTGCATTTTGCTATTTATGACTGACTTGTTTCATTGGTTTGCTCACTGATCCCTTCTTTCATGTTCCGAAGTAGAAGCGGTTGAAGGTGCTGAGGTATTTGTTTGCTTTCTCCACAAAGGACTCGCAAGTGAGATAACTGAGGTAAAATAATGACACTTCCAATTTGACTATAATGATTTTATCGTGTGATGATAAATTTTTTTTGGAGATATTTGGGTTGTGGTTGGTAATATATAGTTTTTTAGAAATGTAAGTTTTGTGATACTCCTCTGTTGTTGTCAATGGGTTGCTACTGTTCTAATCTGTATACCCAGTCCAACCAATCTCTCTTCAGATTTGCCAAACTGTTTGAAATTGGAGAATAAATATTTTTTTGAACTCAAAAACTCATGGATAATATGTCACTATTCCTTTTATTCTTGTATCCCTCTCCAGACACCCAAATAAAAGAAGGATACCTATGGCCAAAAAGGCTAAAACAACAAAACATTTTTTTGGGGAGTCTGCATCATTGACCTTTTAGAAATGGGGTTTATGCAGTTCCCTCGAAGCCAAGAAACTAATGAACAAATGACATAAAACTAATGAACATAAACAGACAATTAGCTCATAAACAACAATAAAAGCCAACGAAGTAATGAAATATTTGAGATGAATAATAGTGAGTTAATTAATGGAACTGGATCACTACAAATGCTACTGCTACGTAAAGCAAGCGAGGAGGTTTTTTATGAACTTTTCGTGAAATGGTATACCTGTGGAAGACCATTTATACAGCTTTAAAAGTTATTTGACCGAAGGTGAAATATTTATATTGGCAAACCCATGTGATCATAGTTGTGGTCAAGGATATATATTAAATGGAAGTGTTATATTAAAATCAGCATGGAGTGGAACAACAAAGCCTTTTTTATTAATTGCATGGAGTGTGGAGGCTGATTGTTTGTTGCCTCCAATCTGCCCATGCTTTTTTCAACCCTGAAGTTGAGTTTCTCAAATTGATGATATCTAGGTGGAGTTTTTGTATCATACATTAAGCATCGTAGAGTTTAACAGTACCCTACAATCATGACCATTAGTTTGGTTTATAACCTTATGCCCTCTAATTCTTGTATTATTCATTGTGTTCTTATACTTTTACTTCGTTCATCATTGTTGGATTAATGTTAATTACTTTAACCTTGTTGTGTTAGATTGAGGCAATGACCAAAGCAATGGAGTTGAGTGTCGTTATTGTTATCCTTTGTCATTTGCAATCTTTGAATCATCTCACTATGTTATTAGTGAGAATTTATGGTATTTTATTAGCTGATATGGAAAGAAGGAAAAGATCAAGGAGGAAAGTTAAGTGGGATTGTTGCAGTAGGGCTCCGACCAGGGAAGTTAATATGCATAGAATAATGTATATTACTGACACCGCTTGTATTGAGAATACAAGGATGGATAGGAGATGCTTTCATAATTTGTGTGACTTATTGAAAACTGTTGGGATGCTTCAACCAACAAGACACATGGGGGTAGAAGAGCAAGTTGCAATCTTCCTTCACATATTGGCTCATGACATTAAAAATCGGATAATTAAAAGACAGTTTATGAGGTCAGGTGAAACAATTAGTAGACAATTCAGCAAGGTGTTGCAGGCTGTGTTAAGGTGTCATAGTGTACTACTTAAACGCCCTGAACCCGTTCTTGAAAACTCAACTGATGACAAATGGAAGTGGTTCAAGGTATGGGTTTCAAAAGACAAATGTCTTGATGCGTAATTTACAATATCATTTGTCAAATATATTGTCTTGTCTTGTAATTGGCTGTCATTGTTTTTTAGAATTGTCTCGGAGCTCTGGATGGGACATACATCAAGGTGAATCCCTTACAAGCTGATAAGCCAAGATACCGCACTAGGAAGGGTGACATTGCGACGAACGTCTTGGGTGTTTGTTCGCAGGATTGTCAATTTATTTATGTTTTGCCAGGATGGGAGGGTTCAGCAGCAGATTCAAAGGTTCTCAGAAATGCTATCTCTCGTCCAAATGGATTAAGGGTACCTAAAGGTAAATTTGGGAATTTGAAAATGTGCCTAACTTCCCTGTACATATCTTTACGTAGTAAATTCTATAGTCACGAGTTAGCTCACGAAGTGGTCATTTTGTCGTAGGTTACTATTATTTGGCCGATGCTGGTTATATGAATGGGGAAGGTTTCCTTACACCTTATAGAGGGACAAGATACCATCTTAATGAGTGGAGACATGGCGCACAACCAACGACACCGCAAGAATTTTTTAACATGAAACACTCAGGTGCTAGGAATGTGATTGAAAGATGTTTTGGGTTGTTGAAGGGGCGTTGGGCCATCGTAAGGTCTAAGTCCTTTTACCCGGTCAAAACCCAAACCAGGATTATCACTGCATGTTGTTTGCTTCATAATCATATAAGGAAGGAAATGCCTATTGACCCATTGGAGGATAATACAGTGGACAATGCAGTGGCTGAAGACAACTTTGAAGGACATGAAATGATAATGCATGTTGAGTCATCAAATGCATGGACAAGGTGGAGGGATGAATTGGCACAGCAGATGTTTGACACGTGGAGGAATTGAAGTTGACTGATTCGTCTTGCTGTCATTTACGCATGTCTAACCTGTTGCATGTTTTGACTTATTTTGATTTCAGAACAATTATATGGTTGTAGTAAATTTTTTTGTTAAAGCCAGGCTATTTGGTTGTACTAAGTTTGATTTCAGAACAATTATGTGGTTGTATTATGTAATCTTTTTTGTCACCTAATATATTTCCATGACATTTAATGTTTATTTTTATTGTCCAAAATATTATTTCCATTACTTGTTGCAGATGGCTGAAAAGGATAGTCAATCATCGAAACAGATTAACCATACTTGGACAACCGAAGAAGACAGGGTCCTTGTGGAATGCCTTGTTAACTCTGGTTTAATGTGGAAGGGTGACAATGGTTTCAAGGCTGGCTTCCCTAATCACTTAGAGAAGATGATGGCTGAGAAAATTCCTGGATGCACACTGAAGGGCACTCCCCATATTACTTCTAGGATCAAGCTGCTTAAAAGGCACTACAATGCCATTGCTGAAATGATGGGCCCAAATGGAGGAAGTGGTTTTGGGTGGAATCATAGGGACAAAATGATTGATGTGGAGAAGGAAATTTTCATGGACTGGGTTAAGGTAAAGGATAATGTAACACCCTCCCTTGTATGCATCCAAGAGAGTTGTTTGCTAAGCGGAATTAGCCTTTGTATGGTCAAGGCAGACTCTGTTTTAGAGAACTTTGTTATGTTTTAGGTCATTTTTAAAATTTAATAGACAACACATTCATAGGCTATACCTTGCGCATCCTAGAATAGTGAAGTGGAAATTATATGATTGGAACCTTGAGGAATTCTCCTTTATAAAACCGCTGCTGTGTGGGATTAAAAGTCACGGAATTACTCACTCTTAAGCGTCTAAGAGGTTATTAAGGAGTCTGTATATGATTAGGAAAAATGTCCTACAAACCGAGAAGGAATTTAAGGAGAAATAAGCTAAAAATACATGCTATACGTAAGAAATTGTAGCGAAAAATTCTGACTTCGCAAACCTTGTATTTAAGTGCGCACTTTTCGTAAGGTGGTGGACTTTCTGCTGCTTCCCGGTAAATTATTGTGACGTGTGAGGTATGTGTTAGGTGGTATTACCTAATGTGACTATTAGCTAGTGTATGAGATTGTGATGTGTTGCTCACATATGTTCAATGTTATTTTATGATGATGATATGACAATGGTAAGAATATGAAATGATGATAATGATATGTGCATGCATTTTTACATCATGATGCATTTTTCTATTTGGTGTGTGACCGCATTTCATGGCATGTATACAATAGATTCATGTAGGCTTTGAAATGTAGAATAGTTATATCCAGGATCATGTGTATGAGCATGCATCATATATGCATCCCTTGATATCGGGGTACTGGGACAGTTGGCGTCAGTCCGCATAGGCCACAGTGGAATTCCCCAAATGATGGTGCCATGCATGGAATTTCCACTGTGTATACACGCGCACGATGGTGCCATGAGCGTGAAGAAGGCGATAGATATATATGCAATATGATACATGATGAAAAGGATTTAATGTTCGAAGCGACTATTTATAATTTTGTGCCTAGTTTAATATTGTTGCATTATTGGTTTTGTTGCCACACTACTGGGATTATTCTCACCCCTTTGGGGTTGCAATTTTTAAATTGCAGGAGGACGTAAGAGCATTTAAGGACTTGGATGTTTGAGTTTTGCTGTATTTTGCTGCTAATTGGAACTATTCTCTGTTGACTGCTTCAAGCTTTGGATGACTGTATTATTTAGTACTTGATGATTTTTGGATGACTGTAAAACTACTATTTCTTTCTGCTTTAAGCCTTCTACAAACAGCGGCTACTTTAAGCAAATCTGAAAGCGTTTTGCGAAAAGGAATTTTTCTAAATGCTGAATTTTTAACAGTTTACGGTCAATTTCCGAGTTACGTTTCAAGGAGCAAATGACCTCCGAGCGAGTAAGTATTTTAGGAAAGTGAAGTACTAGTTAAGAGGATAGGATAAGTTAATTTTAATATAAAATTTAATTGGCACTTAGAAGAAATAGGGAGTCATGAAAATATTTGAATCATGGATTATTAAGAAGGAAAATTAGATCCAATTAACCTTTAGGGTTCTACCAAAAGACATTAGGAGAAGGCTTGAAGTGGCCCAAAACTATAACCCATTCATTTTATTATCTTAAGGAAATCTAAGTGTATGCTCCCTATTGGCCCACTCAAAATGCATGAATTCCTATTGGTTGAAAACCACTCCCTTATCCTAACCATCCGACTTGTGCGCTAATGAGAGACATAGGCTGTGGCATTGGCTATCAATTCAGAATGCTTATCAACCTTTGATTCTCTCTTCTCTCTTTGCAAGTCACATTAACAAGTCAAACCAAGAACCGTAAGTTCATAGAAGCAGAATCCAAAACATGCTCCAAACACCAAGCTGAATCTGTTTTCTCTCCGCACCGTCGGTAGAAGCCCCACTGCCTAGTCTGCATGCCGTTTCATCCCCTTCTACAGCTCAACCAAGGCCGTGAGTTTCTTGAGAGGAAAAAAATTATCACTTAAGTCCCATGGTCATTCCTTCCCCTTTGGCTGAGTACCCACCAGCAAGGAGCATTGTTCTTCTGCTCCTCTTGTGCGCTGTATAAATCAATTCATGAGGGTGGGATGTTTTCTTTACCCCTTTGTCTTATTTTGCTTTTTTCAATGTCTAAAGGAGTCTCCCCATTGCATATAGCTGAGGATGTCGACCTTGGAGAATAGGAGCATTAGGAAGTAAGCACAAATGTAATAATTATCCCCTTGGCTGAACGGAGTACATGGAAGTATCTTCTAGGAGGTAAGGACCGAGGCTCTAGTCAATTTCCCTTACTGTTCTGTTTCTGCATGAGTGGTATTAGATGTAAAAATTTTAGTGTCATGCTCTCCTTATTGTTGTTCATATAAACAGCCATGAAACTTTTGGGCCTTTGGTGTATGCATGTTTTGAGAAGTGATTTTGGGGCCTGGAACGTAGCAGAAATGGTAGGACTGTTTGTAGACTAATGTTTTGTCTAACTTGCATATGATAAATAACTATAGAGACCGCATGTTGTGTGCTTCAATGACACCCTCTAAACCTTGTCAACATGGATATTTATATTATAAATGAGTGACACCTAATTAGTGAGCAGAACCGAACCTGTATGCTAATTAAATCTTGGATTTTTAATTGTTGTTGACAAATTGATTAAGTAGAGGGAAGTCAGAAAATTAATTAGGCCTAGCATATGTTTTGATGAACGGTCGCATCATGTTTTTGGGTTTCCCCTAGCACACCGTAGGACTTGTAGAAAGGTTAGATGAATGTCTAATTAGGAATTCTTAGTTATTAGCCAAAGCCAAAATTGTATGCTTAAGAAGTGGTAAAATTTTGTTAGCGATTGGTAAAGCTAAACCAAGTCAGAAATTGAATCTAAGTGAGAAAGCATGTTAAAACCGAATTCTCAGGCATGTGTAAGTAATTTGGATTTTGTCAATTAAGGACAACTAGTAAATTAACTCTATGGCAGAAAATGTGTTTATTATAAGAACTTGAAAAAAAAAACGAATTGGTATGTGTTGGGGACTTAGGATTTTGTTATGATAATATGTAATGAATTAATGGGAAGGCAGAAATTGGTGATCACAAGAAGCATGGTAAATCAAATGAAACACAAGAATAAAGAGGCATGGGAATTTCTTATAAATAAGAGGTAATAGGAATAAAGCTCTAACTTATTGTACCATTGATTAGGTGCGCATAATTATTAAAGTGTGGGCTGGTTTTGGTGCCGTTGATTATTGCGTGGACACAAGGTATGTGTAGGCGGTATTACCTGATGTAACTATTAACTAGTGTATGAATTGTGAATTGTTGCTCACATGTGCCTTATGATTATTCTGCCATAAATGATGAAATTATTCTGCCTATGGAAATGTTATGATTATGGAAATTTTGTTATGAAAAGAAAGAATGGCTTGGCAGTATGGCATCCAATGTACATGAAGTATATGTTATGAAATGATGATATATGCATGCACCGTACATCATACCGCACTTGTCTTTCTGTTTGTGTGTGACAACATAGCATGGCATGCATGTACCAAATTCATGTTAGTCTTGAGTCTTAGAATAGTTATATATATAGGACCATGTGATTGAGCACGCATCATATAGGCATCCCTTGATATCGGGGTACTGGGACAGTTGGCGTCAGTCCGCATAGGCCACAGTGGAATTCCCCAAATGATGGTGCCATGCATGGAATTTCCACTGTGTATGCACGCGCACGACGGTGCCATGAGCGTGAAGAAGGCGATATATATATATATATACAATATGATACATGATGAAAAGGATATATGATGAAAAGGATTTAATGTTCGAAGCGACTGTTTATAATTTTGTGCCTAGTTTAATATTGTTGCATTACTGGTTTTGTTGCCACACTATTGAGATTTTTCTCACCCCTTTGGGGCTGCTATTTTTACAAAATGGCAGGAGGACGGAAGAGTAATGGAAGACATGATTATATGGATCTGTGCTGTTATGTGCTGCTGTATGGACTATTGTTGTTGCTGTTTGTTTGATGGATGACTATATTAAATTGAGTAGTTTGGCTTACTGCTGAATTATGATTTTATTACTGTATTTAAGACTTTTGTGATCAGCAAGTATTTTGAAAAAAAAATTCCTAAAACGTTTTGCGAAAATAATTTCTGAGATTTTTGAATGCTGATTTTCGAAACAGATTTAACGGTCACTTTACGAGTGATATTTAGTGGGGCTACAGACCTCCAATTCGCTTATATTTTATATGCACGCGAAGCCCCACGTGTCTATTTCCAGATTATATAAACGTTACAAGGGAATTTTGAAAACTGGATTTTATACGAATTTTGCAAGACAACAACGTCTGCCAGGAAAATAATATTTTCAACAAGTTAAGAAATTTTGAAAGTGCACTCTGATTTTAGTAAGTGACTCGATTTCAATTATAAGTTTTAATTAGCAACATCAAAATGATCTTTCAGTATCAAAGTAATGACGTCAAAAACTCTAATTCCGCTTAGCAAACAACTCTCTTGGATGCATACAAGGGAGGGTGTTACAGATAATATCTCAGTAAACTTCATCACCGGTTTATGTCTTTTATGTTTTAATTATATTTTTCTTGTTTAACCTGTCTCTCAATGTTATCCTTGCAGCATCATCCAAATGCAAAAGGTCTTTACAAAAAACCCTTCCCACACTATGATGCTTTAGGACCAATTTTTGGGAAGGACATGGCTAATGGAGAGCATGCTGAGGGTCCAGAGGATGCTGTTGAAGCAATGGACAATGAAGGATATGGAGTTGGTGAAAGTGGGACTGCTATGGATGAGATTTATAATGTATTTGAAGAGAATGGCACAAACCCTCATTGGTCACCACCACTACCCGACACAAATGAGCAAGAAGCCACTCAGACTTTGCCTCTGTCAATCTGTGTTGCAAAAAAAGGCAAGAAGAGAGGGAGGAATGATGAAGCTTTGGCTAGTGAGGTATCCTTTGCAATTAAGGATCTTGGTAAGGATTATAAAAGCACCAATGACAAAATTGAAAGGTTGATTAAGTGCTTTGAAAATCAAACTGAGGGTAATAGCAAAAAAACATCTGTAGTACACGAATTGAAAAAATTTGAGGTGCTTACAGTTGAACAGAGGGTAAACCTTGCAATGATAATACACAAGGATCCCACCATCATGGAAATTTTCCTGGAAGGAGGTGAGAAAGAAAGACAGTTTGTGGTGGCATCTTTACTTAGTAAATGTTAAGCTAGTGTGCAGTAAACTTTTTGGAGACCTCCTGATTATATGGGGTTGTTTTGAATCATTTATGGTGAATGATTTATATATGTAATCATGTGTGATGCAAATTTTATTATGATGTAACCTTTTTGGAAGTCAGTCACAACACAGTTGCATTTGCTGCCAACCCAAGATTAGGACAGAGGCAACATGCATTGGGTTTTTTTGGAGATACACAATCATTCCCATGTCAGATGTATGGATATCTGGTAAAGCATATGGGTACCATGTCTGTTTTTATTCAATTATGTATGTATTATTTCGGGTTTTAGGATACCTGTTATGTTGAGAATACAATGATTTATACATGTTGATAATGCATGGTTATTTTTGTTGCAGGGAACATGGACTGTTAGCTGATATGGTGATCCATTTTTGTTGATGGCTGCCCTGTTACAGCCAAAGCAGGCAGTTTGTGTTACAAAGTTGAAGTTCATCAACACTCAGTTGAGTTCAAAGGACATAGACATATGAAGACCTGCGTCCTTGTAGAATTGTCACAAATGATATCTCAATTACAACATTAAATCATATTACTTCTACATGTATATGTCCTGAAGTACTCAATTGAGTTAGACATGTAGGATAGGCTCTAGGGTACCTAAAGTCGTTTTTGAACCATTTCATGAGCTTGTAATGTCAAATTCTGTTGCACCAATGTTGTTGGGTTAGCAAAGATATGCTGTTATATGTAAGTAACATTATCCTGTCATGACCTTTAGAAATTCTCTGAACGTATTGAGTTGCACTTGACTGTATTTCCTTCATCTCTGAATAGAAGCAATAATTAGTAGACAATGATGTTGTAATAGTAAAGCTGCTTTAAAAAGAGAATGTCGTTTAAAGAGGTATAGGATAAATTCTCTGAACGTATTGAGTTAACATTTATTACTGCCTCACTTCTCATAACCTGTTTCACTTATTATTTGGGGCATTACAATTTTTGTCTTATAAACACCACTTCACTTAAAACCTTAATGTTGTTATGTATTTCTGCTTTATATCAGACTCAACTTGAATTTAATCACAACTACTTTTTCTTGTTAGTTTTTATTTCTTTTTTTCTTGTACACATTTTACTGAAATTTTCATGGAACTTTTATTTTTTAATTTAGAGAACAAAGGCTGCAGAAATTTATTCAATAACAAACATCCATTATTTATTTATTTTTTTCATTTTGGGGTCAAAGATAATGGATACAGCAAAGTCCAGATACATTGCCCTTTTTTACTTTTTTATTTTTTCATCTAGACTTTATTAATGTCCAATTTTATACCTTTTTATTCTTTGCCTAATCAAACAAGCATAGCCTAAATCATGAGTCGAATAAGAATGAAAGTTTGCGTTGTTTAATATCTTGAGAAATTGAAATTTCACTAATCATATACAAAACTCATTCCATTGGATCTACTTTTTCCTAAAACCCACTTGCTACAGAAAAATATTAGAAGTTGGATTTGATTCCATTCACAGATTGCTATAACACACACGAGTGGAAAGCAAGAGTACTAAAAATGAGTGAGCAAAATACATGTCACTATTATACTGAATGGGCTTAAGGGCAAAAGGTTACAGAATTTTTCTGCTGTAAGCATTACAAATGGAAATAACAAAATACTAACATTTAATGTACTGTCAAATTTACACATGTCCTCCAACAGGGTAAATGATTACAACACTGAAACAGATACACAATCCTTATGTTGCATGGTGGAAAGGCTACTGCTGAGAGGAATGTACATCTCCTGGCTGCTGCTGACATTTTTCCAAACTGTAACATCACAATCTGCATCATGTTATTAGATCTGTCTCTCACGGAGACAAGTGGTACAATCTGCATCAAGTTATGAGATCAAAGCCCAACAGTTAATGATAGCATAAAAATAACTACATTTTTGCTGCTTGCATTGTATAAAGAGACTGTCATCTCTCATGTGTGATTTCACATTATGTGATCATGTCAAGGATTCTTAAACTTTGATAAATAAATCAAACCTTCATTTTTTCCCACCAATATTCCAATATTTTATCTCAAAGCTTCTTATCCCCTTAATGTTTATCTATCAAATGTTCATAACCCTTCACATGACCATGTCATGTGAAATCAAACATGAAAGGGTCTACCGTAAAATTTTCATACATAAATATATGTATTTAATTTTTTGTTTAACCTCACCGTCCAAAGTTATAATCCGTCTTTATTTTAACTTTGAAAAAGGGATTTTCTGAGGCAAATTCACTAGCTTCTTTCAGCGCTCTTGTCCGCAATGAAGATCTTTTAGTTGTTATCCCATCTATGGCAAGACACAGAACCACATAGTTTAAGGATGCACTCAGCACAATGTTGAAATATTTACATTTGCATTTTCATAGGGAGTACGAAAACATGAATTACCAACTGGTCATACAGCATTCATGTCTAATATTTACCTTTTCTTGTATTAATATTTAAACATCCAACATGCAGTACTTCAATGAATTCCATCTCCTTGAACAATTTTTAGGTAAGAAAATTACAGCCATTACTATGCAGATCAAATAGAATAATACTTTGAAAGAAAGACCAACTTGTATTACCTTGAACTGAAGGGGAATTTGATTCTTCTGCAAGTGGAAAGATTTGTACTTTCAAAGTAAGGTCTCAGATGTTGGTCATCTCAAAAAGACAAACATCTCCCACTTGAAAAATCATTATCAGTTAGCATGCCTAGTTAAATTCATAAGCATAACAATAAATAAAAAAAACCAAAAAAAAAAGATATGAAGGAAGGAATGTTTACAAGCTTTCCATCTTGAAGACTTGTTCTAAGAATAATCTTGAAAAAAAGGATTGGAGTGGGGATAAGATGCTTATTTTCCCGGTTGCAATGATAAGTCATGGATGTAGGTATTTGAGTTCTCCCTCTTTCTCTTTTCTATGTGTGCGTATGCTTCTTGTAATTAGATCTCAATCGACAAAGGGATCACCAATAATACAAGTTTCAAAATACAAAGTATGACAAAAAATATTGGCACAACAACAGTATGATAACACACACAGACACAAATTACCCACACCATTTGTCTTCTTCATGGTACGTGAAGGAGGATCGATGGCCCCACATCATGAATCTTGTTCATGGTCACTCTGAAGCTACACCCTGCACTTGATGAGAAGGTGGCAGACAAAAATTTAAGGCACAAGGTGAAGCAAGTTGAAAGATTAAACCAAAAAATTCCATATCAAACGATGTGTATATACTGCACATTCAATCTTCTTCGTAATCATAACTTGTGGACAATCTAGGCAGGGGAATAACATACATGCCCGATAATATGTGGTAATTATCCTCTCCACATTCATACTTGAAAATGTAAACTAGGGTATGTCAGTTACAAAGCTTCAAAATAATGACAATCCCACATACCATATTGTCATTTCATAAGTTCACAAAAAGCAGCATACCACATGATTACAATTGAAATACATAATTATAACTTACACACATAACTACTTCTTATATAATACATACCTTATTACTAAACTTTGAGTAATTAACAAGACAGCCAAAAGCTTCAACAAGGTGTCCTTCTTCATGCAATTGACGCACGTCGGTTCATCAACCCACTCAAAGAAGTTGCACTTCTCATTTGTTGAGAAGTTCGGGCACCCAAGGAACTTCCTACCTGGATTTTTATTAGTCGAAGACCTACGCAAAATAGCCCTCTTACCACACCCACACTTTGTCACCCTCGATGACGATGAAGATGACGAATGACCAGAATAAACACTTTCATATCCCCACTTACCAACCTCATCTCCACCCATCTGTCCTTCAACGAAAGAGGCTATCACACCCAAACAATTAATGTTCCCCTGCAACAACAATAACAGAAAAATATGTAAGCCCACATACAGCAAAAAATAAAAATAAATTGCATCTACATTCCCAATCTTGTCCTACACAATTAGGAAGCCGTAGGACATTTTCCCCCCACCCCTACCATGTATTGTTCATTCTTTTAAAAACCATGGACAAAGAGTACCAAATTTTTAAATTATTTCTGGTACCTACCACTATTTAAAGTTTCAACAACCAAACATGCATAACTACAGGTTATCTATTTGGGTCATGAGTTACACTTGAAAGTATGTACCCAGGATGTTGCCATATCTCCTCACAAAGATCAAACATGCAAGGTGGAAGGAAAAATAAAAAAAATAAAAAAATACAGTGGACAACAAGGTTTTTCATCCTTACCGACATATATACAAGGTTGTCTCCAACACCGGACACAAACTCAACTAAACTCGAACAGAAGAGTAAACTTGGGAGTCTTTGTGTGCAGCTCGCTGTCTCCGTCAACGAAGCCCAGAACAATGTCTTCAGGAAGACTCCATATGCATTACCAGTCATCCAGAGGCAGATCAGAGAGGTCATGCGTGAGGAAGAAACCGTTGATTTGAACCACTCTCAAATATCAATGGAGTACCTCACACACCACCCACTTCCTAAGATATCTGAGGTGAAAATTGTATAATATTATATTTGAACGAAAAAGTAAATGGGTTATTTTTGTAAAATAACCCTCTTTCCTACTACTATTATATAATCAACCAAACATCAACTCAGTAAACTTATCAAAATATTCCAGGTAAAATTTTTGTCAACCAAACACATTTTTATAAATTTTTCGGGATAAATTATTTCCAATCACATCCCAGCAAAATTAGTTACCCAGTAACCAAAAAATTTCTCTCGTACCAAACACCCTCTAAGGGTATTCTGTTGTAGTATATTAGCTAGTATAGTTGACTTCAAAGTGAGCTGCATAGCAATAGATTTCAAATATTATGGCTTTGATAGAAGGACTATTCAATAAATGTCCTTATCGTGTCTAATACTAGTCTTGACTTTTGACTTTAAGTTGGCAATAGATTTTAACTAAAATTTATATAGAATCGAGGAAGTGTTGTTACAAATAAATGGGTATGTCATTCAAATGTATGATTATCTATGGATGTATAATTATTTGTTTTTGAAAAATGCAATGAAATGCGAATTTATATGACTGAATTGTGTAGTGTTTAATTTAACCAAAACGTTGTATATTATCCAATAATATAACCGTCACAATTATAATATAATATAATTATTATATAAATAGTTATTTCAAATTTAGATAATAAAAATAATAAATCTAACACCTATTTTTTTTTATTCAATTATCGGATTCATATACTGAGAGTGATTTTCCAATCAATTTTTTTTAATAATTATCCACAATAAATATAAATATAATCAAACGATACAAGTTGAATGTAAAATATATTCTTTATATATATATTATATATGTGTGTGTGTGACTTTATTAGTCTCCTTTCACATAAGATAGTTATCTTATGTTGTAGAGAGAAAATGGGTGAGTCCCACCATTACAAGGAAAAAGAAAAATGTGGGGTGCGAAAATCGAATTGAGAGAGCATGAGAGAAGTTATCTTATGTAAAAAGAGAGTAACATTTTTCATATATATGGGTTTTATGTTTGTTATGTTACATGATGTAATGTAACTTTCTTACTTATACAATTTTATGTTGGTCTCATCCCTTGATTTTTCTCTCCTTTCTTATCTCTCCTCTCTTTCTCAATTGTGTGTGTAGAAAAATTATGTTACATCATATACCATAACTTTTGATTTACCCTATACATATATATATATATATATATATATATATATATATATATATATATATATAAGAGTAGGATATTCTTACACCAGTGTAAGAATTAGAAGTCTTACACTCAATCTTGATACACTTGTATCTAATGGCTCACATTACTAAAAAATTAGAGCCCTCATCTGAGAGCCATTAGATCAAAAAAGATCAACAACTTTGATTTGTAAGCATGTGACACCATTGATCTTTTTTAATATGACGACTCTCAGATGAGGTGTCAAACTTCAAATTTCACATTGGTGTCAAAGGATCCTACCTCTCTCTCTCTCTCTCTCTCTCTCTCTCTCTCTCTCTCTCTCTATATATATATATATATATATATATATATATATATATATATAAGTTCTTTTTTTCTGCAGTTACTGCAGATAAGTTATCTACTATAAGCCTAATACGACGTCGTTTTTGGGCGGAAATCATTGTGTTTTTGTAATTATAATTTATTTCAGGGTTATTATAGTCTTTATAATTATTTTTTTTTCAATATTTCAATCCCAAAATGACGTCATTTTGAGAGTAAATACAGATAACTTATCAGCTGTAACTGTAGAAATATATATTTATATATATATATATATATATATATATATATATATATATGAGAAAAACATTTCTCCAACAACTTGAGATAAGTTTATCTCCGGCCATCCCACGACTACGTCGTTTTGTTTATTTATTTTCTTATATTAATTGATTCACCTTTGAATGGTTAGGATTCTCTTTTTCTCTCTCTTCCTTTATCACTATTGATTCATCTTTGTACGGTTATGATTTAGTAGCTGGAGATAAAATTATCTCAAATAACTTAAGAAATGATAAGTCTTAATATATATATATATATATATATATATATATATATATATATATATATTGTGGGTCGTGTGAGAAGAAGTTAAATTTAATTTAATGACCACGTATATAGCGTGTACTATAATAAAAGATGAAGGATTTTACCAAAAAATAAAAAATAAAAAATGAAGGTGACTTGATGTTATGTCCGCTTGGTTTTTTATATGACCGCCATATTGGATTTCAGCGTTCAGAGGAGCGAGAAGGCTCCGTTGGTTTACTGCTGTCTATAATAAAAGATGAATTCTACTCTGAAACTGAGCCTATTCTTCCTTTATTTCTTTAGTGAATAAGACGATAGCATTAATAAGATATTAATAGTATGTATTATTTGAATATCAAGTTAGTAGAATATTTGAACAAACATTGACTAGATGATATTAGTACACTATATGAACATTCAGGTTAACACTTAGATCCTATTTGCAAGTTGATCCATCTAACTCCCGAAACCTCTTAGTTGACCCCTTGACTCTCGGGATAGAGGGATCGAAAGTAGGGGTGTTCGCGGTCTGCATTAGATTGGTTATGAAAGCAACAATCATCCGATTAAATCCCTTCGGTTTGATCATGTAATCATCCATTCGGTTTGAATTTTTTTTTCAAATCCGATCCGTACAATCCAATTTTTTTGGTTTGGATCGGATCAGTTTTCGATTTTTTAAAAAGTCTAAAATTTGTTTCATGATTATTGTGCAAATAACATATCTTTTGTATATATTGGCTTTGTAAAAACAATTTTTTTTGAAATACAGAAACATCAGTAAATGATAATATAGTTTTTTTTGGGCAATGATGAGATATAAGTTCTAAACAGATAAAACTTTGCTGATGGGATGTAATTAGATTTTTTCTTGGGTTTAGTTGATGGGTTAATAGGTCTTGAGTTTAGAAATTTTAGGCTATGATTGAGGAAAGACCCAAGTAGGTAGAAATGAATTAATATATTGGATCAATTTTCATCCACCAAATCAAAAACCGACCCAATCTAATTAAAATTTACGATTTTCTTTGTTTTAGATTTTTCAGTTTTCCGTTTATTCGGTTATCGATTTTTCGGTTCGGTCACCGCGGTTTGAATCGGTTGATAAACATCCCTAGTCAAAGGGGTCATTGCATTTTTTTTAAAAAAAAAGTATACACAAAATGACTTTGTTTGATGTGTAAAAAAAACAAAAAACTAAAGAAAACAAAAACTCTCTGCTGCCTAGATTTAGAACTAGATCTGAAATATGAATCATTCTTCTTCTCTTCTGATCTTCTCTCCCAGACCCAGACCCGGTCTCTTTGATCCAATGATCTCCTCCATAGTGCTGGTTCTTCTCTCTCCACCGTTAATTTGTTGTGCTGCCACCTCTCCTCTGCTATTCTCTATTGCGTAAGGGATCTCATTTCATATACTGTTGTAGGTGCATGAGAATGGCCTGAATTTGATGATATAACTTTTCCTTAATTCTATTGGAATATGTGTTTTATACTTTGATAGTTTGATTCTTTGATTAGCTTGTGAATATTAACTTGTAAATGTAATTGGTTGAATTATGTTAAATATATTTTGAATCTTTAATGATTGGTGATTTGATTTTTTGAATTTTTTATATAGGATATATATTTATATTTTTTATTGTATAAATTCGGTCAACGAAGTGATCCTGTGACTCCCCAGTTGAATTCGTGATCCGTAACTTCGATCAAGTCGACGGTCGGGCCGGATTTTTAAACATCGGATAATATACGTACCTTGGAAACTTTAAATTATGACAATTTTTTTTTTTTGGGAGAAATTCTGCAGATCACCCAATTTTGTTGGATTCAAAGGGCAAAAGCATTATATAGAAAAAGAGGACAAAAGCATATTCACGTAACTTTGAATATTACAGGAGCAGAGGAAAGCAATATGAAGATTGGGTCTTCCTTATGGCGTCCGGCTATGTAAATATTTCTTCATTTTGCATTAAAGTAACCATAACTTTTACTAATTGACAAGTTGGTGCTAATTTTATACTTCTTACATTTTGTTATTTAATAACGAAAATATATAAAACAGACTGACACAAACCTTCTAATATTATATCATATATGAAGTGTTGATCTGACATATTTGATGAAAGGAAACATGATATTTTAATAAGGAAAAAGGTGTGTCATTTTAAATGACACATTTTACATTTTTTTCATTCTTATAAAGAGGTGAGATTCACATATTTGACATTTTTTTTACTCATTCTCTCTCTTATGATTTATTTCTTTCTCTCATTTAAAATGACATAATTTTATGTTCTTCAAAATGATACACATTTTTTCCATTTTAATATGAATGTAATCTAACATCACATTATATATGATTTTCAAAACAAGGAACCTTCAAGATATTGACAGATGGTGCTTCAATATATGTTGCAGGCCCTTTAAATATATAAGATTCAACTTCTAATAAATATGTTAGAAAATTAGTTCCAAATGACATTGAGGTCCTTTGTCTTTAATAATATTTAGATTCCTCCAGTACATGATTACTGTTGGGCGTACGTAATATCTCGAAATATTTTATTTTCAGATTTATTATTATTGCTTGACTTATCATGTTATTCAGACATATATTTTCAAAGAGCATGACATTTATTGGTCTGATTTCAACCCTTTTATAATTAGGAATTGCAACATAGCAAACACTCTCACACTATTCAAGGTAGACTTTTCTTCCTTTCCATTTCCATAAGAGATGTTTTGTGTTTTCTTGTGAGTACTTTATTTGTGATATAATTAGTCATCAAAATGGCTGCCGCTCATAATTTATGGTAAATCGAAAGTAATGAATATAGCATTAATCATTTCCTTTGTTGTCGAATTTTTCTTTTCTTCAATGCCATCGAATTGCGGTGCATAAGTTGTTGTTGTTGTTTAGTAAAGGAACTATCATACATTACGAATACTTTGAGCTGATTGAATCCTCTTATTTTTAAGTTAGAAACTACTTATAAGTTAAAGTTTAAAAAAAAAATTAAAAAAAAAGTTAAAAACTATTTGAAAATTACATAAAAAATTTAGCTTAAAATTTACTTAAAAGCACATATTTCAAGAAGATTATCTCTCTTTATCTTTATCACTCTTCATTTTTAAAAAAAAACACACAATTCTAGAAAAACAGATAAGAGCTTAAAAAAAAGCTCCTCCTAGAAGCTTTTAGTTTTGAGCTTTTTTTTTTTCATTATAAAAAAAAGATCTTTTCATTATAAGAGCTTTTTCCAAAACCTGTTTAGCCTAACTTATGCTTATAAGTAGCTTCTAACTTAAAAAATAGAGGATCCAAACAGGCACTTACTGTTTTTATTTTTCTAGTTAATTGAGTCTTAATTGTTTAAATCCATTAATAGCTTCATCTTTGTTATTAAACAAATTAACATAACATAATCTAGTGTAATCATCCATGAAAGTAATAAATACTTTTATTTATGCCCTGCGTGAACGTGAATCAACATAATAAACCATCACAAATTTTCATTTGATAAAAGACAATCATATGTTATCAAAAAAAAAAAAAAGACAATCATAATTTAACGTGGGTCAAATTGACGATAACAAATTAAATGTACTATCATATGGTTTATATTTTCCACATGCAAATACATATATTAATCTTTAGTTGGGCCAATACTATATATGTATACAAAAATAAAATAAAAATAACACGTTAAATATATGAGAACTAATTACATAACATTAAGTAGCCTAATGAGCTCCATGAAACTATAATTGTTATGGACTCGCATAAGGCCCATACACTTGAGAGGCCCAACAGAGAATGAACTGTTGAATAATGTACAGACAGTAGACTGGGCCCAGAGGAAGGAGGTCCAAATGATTCAAACCCTCAGGTAAACACTATAAATAGGAGTTAAAGACCATAGGTATGGACTAATCTCTCTCTACTATTTTTATTATGCAATCACTGTGCACATACACCACTCTTTTTTTGGCTAAGGCCTCATAATCATGTACATTGATTTGCTACCCCAAGATACCTAATTTATAGGTATCTAGAGAGAGCACAAGATCCTATATTGATCAACTAGCCCTTGGCTAGGCATATCTGTCACATAGACAAAACATTAATGCCGTTTGTGGGGAACGAGCATTTGAAATCTCACAAAAAACATGGCATGTACTTCCAAGAGTGGATATCGACAGCCATTGGTATCAAATGCTGAGCCAAGACAAATCCCTATAATACATGAAGATCCAACGGGTCAGCGCATTCCTGAGAATCAACAGGCCATGGATCATGTAAGAACCCGCACCGTCAATTTAAAAATTTAATTAATTAATTATAATATTAATGAGATAATTCCATAATTGACCCTAATAATTATTATAAGGCTTAAATAATTATGGTAAGTGGTTAAGAATGTTGAAAGTCACTTTTCTAACGAAAAGTGCAGATATCGGCTCTGCCTCACGGTATAAATGCGTACCGATGAAGTATCCCGAAAAATTATAATAAGTATGGAAATATTCCTAGAATAATATTTAAGACTGGTAAAACAAGTTTCAAGTCAAAATAATGAGAACTGGTGCCAGAGCTGATATTGGCTAAGTAAAAGCGCCTTCCGGAAAGGTGCTGCGAAAAATAAAATAAAATATGACAAATCTTAGAAAAATGAGTAAGTTCAGAATCCTAAGTTTGGGATCAAAATGCTAAGCGTAGCTATTAGTGCTAATACAGTGTGTTAACACTTAAACCGGCTATATATACTCATTTTGACCCAAAACCCTAACCCATAATCAGTTTTTATGTGACCCTTGGTAGCTGACCAACTCCCTACACTGTTCCATTGTCTTCTTCCCTTCATTTGGTGAGCCAAGTGGCCATTCTCTTCCTAATCTCCTCTTTGAATCACCTTAGATGTTGTGAACAATTCTTGTGAGGTTGAGAGGCACCATTTTTCTTAGTGTTCAGCCACTGCTTGTTGGAGTTTGGGAGCTGAGTTCCTTGGCTTGGGTTGTTGAAGCCATTTTCTTGGTGGTTGGTACTCCAAGAAGCAATCTTTGTGAAGAAAGGACCTTGCTTGCTTGGCATTTTCGTGTCTCTGTGGAGTTTGAGTCTTGTGGCTGTTGTGAGAGCTCCAAGAGCACCTCTTTGTTCTGTTTTAAGCTTGGGTAAGCTTCACCAACCTTGATCATGAGTTTTCTTAGTTAAAAATGAAGCCTTGATGCATGTAATAAGCCAAAGTTCATAACTTAAGGTTGGGTAAGGTTAAACACACCTAGAAATGCATGTTTTAGCTTCTGTAATCGTTAAAAGAGCAACCTTTGGGAAGGATATCTCGCGATATGCAGAACAACATTCTGTCGCGAAATATCCGGATATGATATCCGGATATGGGGTCTGTAGATATCCGAATATGGATATCCAGATATGATATCCGGATATGTATATTTGTATATGGCCCTGACATATATCCGGATATTCTGGGAAGTTCGAGACAGTAACGGTACTATTCACACAGAATGCTATTTTGGGTTTGTGGACCCATAATTGGTTAATGTGGACTTATGTAAGAACTAATCTAAGCTAGAATCTAAGTAATTAAGGGCTTATGGCTTTGTGAGAAGCCTAAATACATGAAACGTAAAAGGAAGGCGTTGTCCTTGTGTCATATGCTTGTAGAGTATGAATATTGATATGATTAATGGTCCAAACAGATTGTGATTGTGCTGTGTGTGGACTTTGAGCTCATGTGGACTTGGCTTGGATTGATTGCTTAAGAGGTAAGCTTTCGTGTCCTCGATTTAGCCATTGTTGGTTCCACCATACCCCATGGGGGAATGGTTTTATGCATGATGTGTTTTCATATTTTGATGATTGAAATGATTATGAGTTGTTAAGTGAAAGGGCCTTATAGTATGCATGTGTTGTTTCATCTAGACGGTAAGCCTGAGTATGTGTCGTCATACAATATGGTGATTCTGTGGGTGGGTGCAAGTTGCGTCTTGCACTAAATGTGGGTAATAGACGTATATAAATCATGCATTTCTCTGGCCAGTAGAATATCTTGACACACATGACATGGTTATCTGTTGCATTGCACTGATTTTGGAACTTATATTACTAAACTGCTTTTAGAACTTATATTGCACATGTAAGTGAGCTTGGGGTGGAGAAATCCTTGAGGACCCCTTGCCTTACTGAGATTTCTGTTTAGAGATCTCACCCCACGTTTGGGGCGCTTATTTCTGGTTTAGGTAACCCAGGGGTTGAGATCTTTAGCGGCAGGAGGTCGGAGCTTAGTTGATTGATATGCTTGTTGACCCTGTTTAGTGATTATGCCTTATCCATTACCATGCTGTTTGTATTGAGACTTGATGAGTATGCTGTTTATTTGGTGAGTATGGGGATTGTCCATGCCACATTGATTTGACGATGTTTAAGTTAATTGAGTTGTATAAACTATCAGGATATGTCCGGTCTACGTGTTGTAGTTCCGTGACTAGAGACACATTCAGTTATTTATTTATTGAGGTATTTCAGTTAGATGTTGAATTGCAATTTACATACAGACAATGTTTTATGAAAAAGGACTAAGTAATCAACTTGGTAATATTAATGACGTCATAAATGAAAAGAAAAAGATTTTTCACATTTTTAATTAAGCGTGGCTTAATACGATGAAATGATAACAAACCGGGTATACACGGGGTGTTACAGATCATAACGTTGTGCACATTAGTGATGTGCATTCTAATTCAGTATCAACTCCTGCTGTGAATTAGAATGCTCCGTATATGGAGGGACTGCAACCAATTAGGGCACAGACCCTAAACGTAGGGCAGATCCCAGTTGAAGTTAAACATGACCAGCGGGCTACAGATCTAGCTGTGAGCGCAGTCCTAAGAAGGATGGAAGAGATGTAGAGAAGAAATCAACTCCAAAGAGAAGAAGATGCACGACAGATCCGAGATTTGGAAGCTAGGTTATGGCAAGCTAGGAACCCGGATCTAAGACAGGTTATGACTCAGGTCATGAATGATTTGAGGATATCAAGCCCTCGTCGGGATGACGCTGATCAAAGAAATGACCTCGGTCAAATGAGGCACGTTGCTGAATGAAATCGAAGAGGAGTTGATAACCTGGTTCTTAGCCGGGATAGAAGACCTGATGGTATAATGAATGGAGTTGCCCAGAATGAACAACCTGTTTTACATGAAAAGAGAAACAATAACGGTCATTTGCAGGGTAGAGATAGAGGTAACAACATTGAAGTGCAGAGAGGAACTAAAAATACTTGGTCTTATGGTCAAGTAAGACAATCAAGGAACCCGAATATGTGTCAGGAGTATATAGAAGGAGATATCATAGGGGGTAGTACAACGATAGCCCTTTTATGGATGGAATTATTGATGCACCTTTCCCAAAGGATCTAAATTACCAAAGTATGATGGAACCCTTAAGTCCATTTGGATGTTTTTGATACAACCATGTATATAAAAGGTGTAGAGGAACCATTGATTCCATGACTTTTTGCAACAACTCTGACGAGAGCAGCTTCGTTGCCAGTGGGATCTATCAAGCCTTTTGAGGAGTTTGGTAGGAGATTTTTGTTAACTTCGCCACCAGTAAAAAGCAGCCAAAGTCAGAATTTGCTTTGGAAAAAATAAGGCAACAACCCAACGAATTCCTACAAAAATACCTGGATCGTTTTAAAGAAACGACATTACAAGTACCAGGATTGTTAGGAAATGTTCATGTACACCTAATTGTAGCAGGGTTACATGTATCCTCAAGACTGGAAAAATCTATTTATAAAGACCCGGTTAGAACTTTGGTGGAATTAACAGCTCGGTCAAAGAAGTACTTGGAGCTGGAGCAAATGGAAATAGAGAATGCTGACCAGAGAAGGAGTCTGTGTAAAATTGAGAAAGCCAGAAACAAGAGGCAAAATGATTTTCGAGGTAAAAAACTTGAGGAAAGACTTCCACCAAGAGGAAGGTATGAGAAATACGCACCACTCAACCTACCGAGATCCCATATATGGAGGGAGGTGGCTTCAACTGAAATGAAAAAGGTGGAAAGACCTCGACCTTTGATGAATTAGGGCAATCTAGACCAGACAAGATATTGTGTTTTCTATAATGGACCAGGCCATACCACCGATGAATGCTGGGATTCAAGGGATGCAATCGAAAAGTATATTAGAGATGGAAAACTGCGCCAATATCTAATAAAAACCCAAGGATGGAGGAACAATAGAAAAATAAAGGGTCAAACTTGGAGTCCGGCTAGAGAAAAGAAGCTGAATGAGGAAAGTCAGGGTAAAAAGCCGATTAAGATGATGATGAATTCATAGAACCAGAATTTGAATGCAATGTGATAAGCGGAGCTCTTGGAGGAAAGGGAGATACAGTAAGTGCTCGAAAAAAATATTTAAAGGAGGTGTTTTCAGTCAGAGAGCGACCTAAATTTAAGGAAGACTTTAGCAAGCCAGAACCACTACTCCTGTATTTGACAAGAGATGAGTTAGAGGACGTGATGTAGGGACATGTTGATGGTTTGGTGATCACTGGAACATTGGTTAACTGCCGGGTCAAGAATATTTTTGTGGATAACGGTAGCTATGCCTATATAATTCTATAGGATGCATTCAAGAAGATTAATCTGGATGAAGAAGACTTGAAGCCTTGTAAAACCACCACAATTGCATTCAACGGTCAAAACACATATCCTAAAGGGTACATTGACCTCAGACTAACCATGGGATCGAAGAAGGCATTCAAATCTGAAAGGGTAAGGTTCATCGTTGCCGACTTCCTTTCGCCTTATAATGTCATTTTAGGAAGGCCAACCATCCAGAATTGGGATATGTTGGTATCCACTAAGCACTAGAAGTTAAATATGGTAGGTAAATGTAAGAACCTGCACCGTTAATTAAGGAAATTAATTAATTAATTATGTTAAATTAGGAAATGATTCCATAATTGATCCTAATAATTATTAAGAGGCTTTAATAATTATGATAAGTGATTAAGAATGCTGAAAGTCGTTTTTCGGAAGAAAAGTGCAGATACCGGTTCTGCTAGTCGGTATAAATGCGTACTGAAAAAGTATCCCAAAAAATTATAATAAGTGCATGATAATTCCTAGAATAATATATTTGACTTGTAAAACGAGTTTCAAGTTAAAATAATGAGAACTGGTGCCAGAAACTGATACTGGTTATGAAAAGCGCGTACCGGAAAGATGCTCCGAAAAATATTATAAAAAAATGATAATTCTTGTAAAATTGAGTTGGTTAAGAATCCTGAGTTTGGGATTAAAATGGTAAGCGTAGCAATTAAACTTAATACTGCATGTTTAATGCTTAAGTGGCCTATATATACACTTGTGATTGGCACAAAACCCTAGATAACTTCTTCTCCTACGTGAGTTTTGGTGGCTGGTCAGCTGTGCCACTGTTCCATCCCTTTTCTTCACCATTTCTTGAGCTTTGAGGCTTTTTCTTCTTGGAAAGCTTCTCTTAAACACTTCTTGGGATAGAGAGTCACCTTTGGAAGGAGTTTGTGGTTTTGTTTCTGAGTAAGAAGGTCAGTTTGAGGGAGTGTTGGGTGCTGACTTTGGGTTAGGAGAGGGAGTGAACCTTGTGCTTCATATTTGGAGGTCCAAGGAGCCACCTTTGGTGAGAAAGAGCTTTGCTTGCTTCCCATTTTTCGTATACCTTGTGGAGTCTGAACTGTGGAGACAGTTGGGTGAGCTCCAAGAGCACTACTTGCTCTGTTTTGAGCTTGGGTGAGTTACCTAACCTTTATCTTGAGTTTAATGGGTTAAAGTTGATATCTTGGCATGTTTAATGAGTTAAGCAAGTAACCAACAGTTGTATGAACCTTAATGTGCCTAAAAATGCATGCTTTAACGTGTTTGAGTGTTAAAATGGAACCTTGAAGGGATATCTTCGCGAAATGCAGAAACTGCATTTTGTCACGAAATATCCGGATATTTGCCCGTGAAATATCCAGATATTGTTATCCGGATATGGATATCCGGATATTGATATTCAGATATGGGGATCTGGATATCCGGATACTGATATCCGGATATTTCCAGAGAGATATCCAGATATTGCATATCCGGATATGTCCCCGAGGAATATCCAGATATTCTTGGATTTCGAAGAACAGTAGCTGCACTGTTCATACAGTAGGTTATTGGGGGTTCGTGGACCCTAGAGTGATGAAGTTGAACTTCTGTTTTAATTGAACTAAGTCAGAATCAAGTGATTAAGGGCTTGTGGCTTTGTGTGAGCCTTAAGACGTAAATCGTAAGAGGAAAAACGTAGTCTTTATGTTCATGCTTTTGAGCTTTGTTGTTGATATGTTTGCTGGTCCTAATCAGATTGTGATCTGCTGTGTGTGGGACTTGAGCTGTGTGGATTCTTAGCATTGGATAGTGAGCTTGCAAGGTAAGCTTTCGTGTCCTCGGGTTAGCCATGTTGTGGTTCCACCATGTCCCATGGGGGTATGGTTATATGCATGCTGTGTTACATGCTTTTGATGTTTTGAAAATGCTATTGAGCTGTTATATGCTAGTGTCTTTATGATATGCATGTGGTGTTCCACCTATACGGTAAGCCTGAGTATGTGGTTCATACAATATGGTGAGGCTGTGGGTGAGGTGCAAGCGGTGTTCCTTGTACTACATGTAGGTGATAGACGTATTCCTACATTTCTCTGGCCAGTAGAATAATATTGACACACATGGCATGAATATCTGTTGCACTACATAGTTTTGGAACTGATATTGATATTACTGCTTTTAGAACTTATATTGCACATGTAAGTGAGCTTGGGGTGGAAGATCCTTGAGGATCCCTTGTCTTACTGAGATTTATGGTTTAGAGATCTCACCCCACGTTTGGGGAATGCTTATTTCAGGTTCAGGTAATGCGGGGGTTGAGACCTCTAGTGGCAGGAGGCCAGAGCTTAGCTGATAGATGTTGCATGTTTATGCTGTTATGCTATTATGATTGGATGTGGATCCTGTTTACTGTCTTATGCTTTTAGCTTCAGTTTATGGATTTATATGTTGAGACTTTGTTGGTTATGTTGTTGATTTGGTGAGCATGGAGATTGTCCATGCCACTTAGACTTGATTATGTCTTGTTTTATTTGGAGTTGTAATAATGTACCAGGATATTGTCCGAATTACGTGTTGTAATGCTGTGACTTAGATACTCATTTACATCTATATTTTGAGGTATTTCAGTTAGATGTCTTATTGCAATTTACATACAGGCGATATTTTATAAAATTGATTAAGTAATAAACTTGGCTAAGAATAATGACGTCATAAATGAAAAGAAAAAGAATATTCTGCAATTTTAATTAAGCGTGGCTTAATACGATGACATGTTAACAAACCGGGTTAACACGGGGTGTTACAGTAAACATAACACGGTGGTTACCATTGGAGGAGATCAGAATGAGTCTCGAGAATGTTATTTTAAGTCATTAAGGGCCATTGAGGATGGACCTTTATCTCCAACTCGGATAAGGGAGGGAGATCAAGCTGGTCAATCTTTAATAGAACAACAAAGACAGAAAAATGCTATTAATATGGTGGAGTTAGACATGAGAGATGACGCTCAATTGCCTAGAACTGAACCTGACGGTGAACTTGTGGAAAAAACAATAGGAGAGAAGGAGCAGACAACCAAGATTGGAAAATGCCTGGAAGATGAAGTGAAAGTTGAAATAATCAAGTGCCTTATGAATAATAAAAACGTCTTCGCATGGAAGTCATCAGAAATTCCTGGACTAAGTCGCACATTTTGTTGTCATAAGTTATCAGTATACCCGGGGGCTAAGCCTGTGGCCCAGAAGTAAAGAAAACTCGGCTCTGAACGTCGGCAGGTTTTAGAGGATAACATGAAGGAGCTTTTAGAAGCTAAGTTCATCAGAGAAATACAATACACTACTTGGTTATCCAATGTAGTAATGGTGAAAAAGCCTAATGGAAAATGAAGGGTATGTACTAATTATACTGACTTGAATAAGGTATGTCCGAAAGACTCATGCTCTATGCCAAACATTGATCAATTGGTGGATAGTTCTTCTGGATTCAGATTGTTATCCTTTATTGATGCGTATTCGGGATATAACCAAATCTCATTGTATCATGATGATCAAGAGAAAACAATCTTTATCTCAGATTGGGCAAACTACAGCTACAATGTCATGCCATTTGGATTAAAGAACTCGGGGGCCACTTACCAAATGATGATGAACCACGTTTTTGAAGACTAGCTAAGAAAGAATGTGGAGGTATATATTGATGATATGATAGTAAAATCATTAGAGCCTACTGTGTGTAACACCCCGTGTATACCCGGTAATGTTATCATACTATCGTATTAAGCTGAGCTTAATAAAAAAATTGCGGAATATATTTTCTTTTCCAATTATGACGTCATTATACTTAGCCAAGTTGATTACTTAATCAATTTCATAAAAATAATGCCTGTATGTAAATTGCAAGACAACTAACTGAAATACCTCAATATAAAATATAAAATGAGTATCTAAGTCACGACATTACATCACGTAATCTGGATAATATCCTGATACATTAATACAACTCTAAATAAAACAAGACATAACAAGTCTACGTGGCATGGACAATCCCCATACTCACCAAATCAACAGCATAAACGACAGAGTCTCAACAAGATAATCCAAAATCCTAACATGAAGCTAAAATCATAAAATCAACAAGCATATCCAGCATCCAACATGTCAGCATATAATATCCTCAATATCTAACTCAACACCGGCCTCCTGCCGCCTGGGGCCTCAACCCCCACATTACCTGATCCTGAAATAAGCATTCCCCCGAACGTGGGGTGAGATCTCTAAACTAGAAATCTCAGTAAGACAAGGGGTCCTCAAGGATCTTCCACCCCAAGCTCGCTTACATGTGCAATATAAGTTCTAAAAGCAGTAATATCAATATCAGTTCCAAAACTATGCAGTGCAACAAATATTCATGCCATGTGTGTTTAAACTATTCTACTGGCCAGAGAAATGCAGAAATACGTCTATACCTACATGTAGTACAAGGAACACCGCTTGCACCTCACCCACAGCCTCACCATATTGTATGTACTACATACTCAGGCTTACCGTATAGGTGAAACACCACATGCATATCATAAAGGCACTAACATATAACATCACAATAGCATTTCCAAAACATCAAAAGCATGTAACACAGCATGCATATAACCATATCCCCATGGGACATGGTGGAACCACAACATGGCTAAACCGAGGACACGAAAGCTTACCTTGCAAGCTCACTATCCAATGCCAAGAGTCCACACGACTCAAGTCCAACACACAGCAGATCACAATCTGATATGGACCAATAATAAATCAATAAACATGCACCACAAGCATATAATATTAAGACCATGCCTTCTCATTACGTTTTACGTCTTAAGGCTTCACACAAGCCATAAGCCCTTAGTCACATGATTCTGACTTAGTTCATTAATTACATAAGTTCAACTTCATCAATCCAGGGTCCACAAACCCCCAATAGCCTACTGTACACACAGCACAGCTACTGTTCTACAAAATTCCAGAATATCCGGATATTCCTCGGGGACATATCCAGATATCCAATATCCGGATATCTCACTGTCAATATCCGCATATCCAATATCTGGATATCCAGATCCCCATATCCGGATATCAATATCCGGATGTTTCACGGTCAAATATCCGGATATTTCGCGACAGAATGCAGTTTCTGCATTTTGCGAAGATATCCTTCAAAGGTACCATTTTTAACACTTCCAGAAGCTTCAACATGCATCATAAGGTCCATTTAGGTTCAACTATCGGTTGGTTACATGTTTAACTCATTTACATGCAAAGACATCAACTTTAACTCCTTAAACTCATGAACAAAGGTTGGTGACACTTACCAAAGCCCAAAACAGAGGAAGAATAGCTCTTGGAGCTCACAAATCAGATGCTAAGGTACTGTCCCTCAAGGTGCACAAAAATAGCAACACAAAGGTTGGTCCTTTAACACAAAAGGTCACCACTTGGACCTCCAAAAGCCAAGACAAAGCTCCTCTTAACCCAGAACTCCCAAGTCAGCTCCCAAACAGCCAAGAACAGTGGCTGGACACCCTTCAAGAGCTACTCCTCACCCTTACGAAACCCAAGCACACTCACTCAAGGTGTTTATGAAGAAGAAACCATGAAGAACAAGGGAGAAATGACTCCAAGACACTCAAGGAAGAAGAAAACAACAATGAAACAGTGCCAAGGTGCACTTAGCCGCTCAAGTCACGTAGGAGTAGTGGTTCTAGGGTTTTGTTCCCAATGATTAGAGTATATATAGGCACTTAAGCATTAAACACACAATATTAACTTTAATTGCTACGCTTAGCATTTTAATCTCAAACTCAGGATTCTTAAACTACACAATTTTACAAGAATTGTTATATTTTTATTATATTTTTCAGAGTACTTTTCCGGTACGCGCTTTTCATAGCCAGTATCAGTTGCTGGCACCAGTTCTCATAATTTTGACTTGAAACTAGTTTACAAGTCCTACATATTATTCTAGTAATTATCATGCACTTATTATAATTTTCCGGGATACTTTTTCGGTACGCATTTATACCGACAAACAGAACCAGTATCTGCACTTTTCTTCTGAAAAGCGACTTTCAGCATTCTTAATCACTTATCATAATTATTAAAGCCTCTTAATAATTATTAGGGTCAATTATGAGATCATTTCCTAATTTAACATAATTAATTACTTAATTTCCTTAATTAACGGTGCAGGTTCTTACATTCACTCCACCTTTTTAGGATTTTGTCCTCAAAATCAGAAAACATACCTGTCTCGAAACTCGGGGTACTTCCGGAGAAGCTCGTCCTCACGCTCCCAAGTACACTCCTCAGGAGTTCTTCCGGTCCATTGCACTTTGACCATCAGAATGAGTTTGCTCCGCAGCTGCTTCTCGCCACGATCGAGAATCTTGAGTGGCCCGACGGGAGTCTTTAGGTTCTCCCGAACCTCCTCATCAACAAGTTGCACCACGTGCGACAGATCTGCTATGTACTTCCGAAGCTGAGACACGTGAAACACGTCGTGGATGTTGGCCAAGTTTGGAGGCAAGGCAAGCCGGTAGGCAACTGGTCCTACTCTACCAATGATCTGATATGGCCCAATATATCGCGGGGCAAACTACAGCTACAATGTCATGCAATTTGGATTAAAGAACTCGGGGGCCACTTACCAAAGGATGATGAACCACGTTTTTTAAGACCAGCTAAGAAAGAATGTGGAGGTATATATTGATGATATGATAGTAAAATTATTAGAGCCTACTGTGCATATCAAAGACTTGGAGCAATATTTTAAAAAGTTGAGAAAGCATAATATCCGGTTAAACCCGGCAAAATGTGCCTTCGGAGTCCCTGCTAGAAATTTTCTGGGTTTCATGTTAACCTACAGAGGTATTGAAGCAAACCCATGTAAATGTAGAGGTGTACTAGATATGCAAGCACCAAAAAGCAAGAAGGAAATACAATAGCTTACTAGAAGGTTGGCTTCCCTTTGCAGATTCTTTCCATGATCAGCAGAAATGACATTGCCTTTATTCAGGTTGTTGAGGAAGGAGGTACAATATGGGTGAGCTCGAAATGCAAAACAGCGTTCCGGGAAATAAAAAAATGATTGGCTTCCCCACCAGTTCTGTCAAGACCAAGGCCGGGAGAAACTTTGATAATATATCTCTCAGTTGGAGAGATAACAGTTAGTGCTGTGTTAGTACAAGAAGATGAGAAAGGCCAACAACCGATCTACTTCACAAGTCGTTTTCTACAGGGAGAGGAGCTTAGATATCATAAGTTGAAAAAAGTAGCATTTTCTTTGTTGATCTCTGCTAGAAGACTCAGAGCATATTTCCAGAGGAATAAGGTGGTGGTTAAGACAGATTTACCGATTAGGAAGATCCTTCGTAAACCAGATCTAGCAGGATGAATGATGAATTGGGCAATTGAGCTATCAGAGTTTGATATCATCTTTGAAATTCGAAAGGCTATCAACTCTTAGGCTTTAGCCGACTTCGTCACATAGCTAACTTCTATCCAAGATGAAGATTCACTAAATCAAGTTGTTTGGAAAGTATGTATTGATGGCTCCTCCAATGTAAAAAGAAGTGGAGCCGGGATAATCATTGTAAACCCTGATGGTATATCAGTGGAATACTCACTCCAGCTAAATTTTAAAACATCAAATAATCAGGCAGAATATGAAGCTTTCATAGCCGGGTTACAACAAGCAAAGGAGCTTGGAGCACAGAAACTTCAGGTGTTTTGTGACTCTTAATTGGTTGCTTCCTAAATTGAAGGTAGCTATCAAGCTAGAGGACCATTGATGACCAAATACCTAGAAGCAGCCAAGTGATTGATGGCTGAGTTTGAAATTGTGGATATAAGTCACATACCCAAGAATGAGAACAACAGAGATGATATATTGTCCAAAGTAGCAAGTACAAAGGGTAGTGGAAATCACAGGACTGTGATAGAGCAAAATATCCCAGAGCCGACTTGTATTATGACAATCACAGCAATGGAAGACTGGCGATCCCCCATAGTGACATATATGGAAAAAGGAATTTTACCACCTAGAAAAGAGGAGGCTAGAAAGTTAATATGAGAAGCAGCTCTATATACAGTGACAGAAGGGCAACTCTACAAAAAAGGTGTGCATTCGCCTCTGTTGAAGTGTTTAAACTCGGATAGGGCACAATACGTGTAATTTGAGATCCATGAGGGAATCAATGGATCGTATATTGGAAGCAAGGCACTAGCTCGGAAGGCACTTAGAGCTGGGTATTTTTGGCCAACCATGAATGATGATGCCAAAGAACATGTCAAGAAATGTGACCAGTGCCAGAGGCATGGAAAACATCTCTTGGCTCTTCCAGAAGAGCTTAGTCTTCTTACTGCTCCTTGGCCATTCTTCAAATAGGGAATGGATCTTTTTGGTCCGTTCGCAGCATCTGAAGGCCAGCTGCAATGGCTAATTGTAGCCATCAATTACTTCTCAAAGTGTATAGAAATTGAGCCAGTGGCTACTATCACCTTGGCTAGAGTACAACGTTTCTTTGAAAGAAATTTGATTTGCAGGTTTGGTAGCCCGACTGAGATTGTCACTGACAATGGAACCCAGTTTGCAAATCGGTGCTTTCAAGAATTGATGGAAAATCTTCATATCCGATATTGCTTTGCCTTGGTTGAACACCCGCAGACCAATGGTCAGGATTAGACGTAAAACAAAGTGATTGTTGATGGGTTACAAAAAAAAGGTTAGAACAAGCTACAAAAGGAAAGTGGGTTGAATAGTTATATTATGTTCTCTGGGGACAAAGAACCACAACACAGACCTCGACAGGAGAAACACCTTTTAAATTAGCTTATGGATGCAAAACTATGATTCCAGTGGAGCTAGGTGAACTTCTTGGAGGAGAGTTAAGGCTTCATCACAAACAGAAGAAGAAAATAATAAAAAATGGCGGTTGAACTAGACTTGATTGATGATGTCTGAATTGTAGCCTATTGCAAGAATATTGCGGCAAAGCAGTTAATAAAAAATTGATTCAATAGGAAGGTGAAACCCTGGTCGTCTGAAGTAGGTGATTTGGTTCTTCGACAAGTAGATATTGGAGGACGCAATGCAGTAGAAGGAAAGTTAGCCCCGAGGTGGGAAGGACCATATCAGGCGAAAGAAAAACTTGAAAAAAGAGCCTAAAACTCCAGATGGGAAGAACATAAAAAGAACCTGGAGTACAGACAAATTGAAGGAGTACTACAGTTTAAAGCTAGATTTTCTCTGTTGTAATTTCAAAGCTTGTTTTGAAAAGCTATGTCAAGAAATCTTCAATTCTCAATAAAAGAAGAGTTATTATCATTTTCATATGAATTAAAAAGAAACCGAGGTATTGGAACCTGCTGGCAATATGGTAAATTACCAAAATGCAAGGCAGTGGCTTCTAGCTGAGGCATTGGAAAACGAGGGGATGCCCTTAAGAATCCAATTGTTGCTAAAAATACAACACAATGCAAGCTTTTATAAAGAAACCAGGCTTGAGAAATTAAAAAAATGGGTGAATTGAAATGACCCTGATTAGGTCAACATGCCACCCTAAAATAAATAAACCGGGTAAAATGAAACCAGGTTGTTAACATAGCAGAATCTGCAAAAAGACCTCGGTCAGGTTAATGTTCGGGCTACGAAAAAAGTCCAAATCAACTTGCAATTAAAGATTTAAAAGGCCAAGATTAAAACTTGGCATTATTCATTACAATACCAGAAAGGTTTTCTAAGCCCCAAAGAAAAAAGAAAAAAAATGGAAGATACAAGACAAAATCTGCATTCCGGTTCTTCTACGAAAAATGATTTTTGCTGATCATTCCGCAACATCTCGGTCATTTCAACAACAAAAGTTTGACCAACAGCCTCACCATCCAGGATAATTTCTACATCCTCGGTTGTATCTAGATCCGAATAATTCTTGGAGGAACGTAGACTCCACCTCGGATGTAGCAAAAAATAATCAAGCTGGTCAGTCTTCAACGTCACATCAGGGTTGAAATATTTCATCTGATTGATGGCATTGGTAAAAGCACTATCAACCGCTTTCTCTAAGGCGGACTAGCTGAGATCATAATCCGCCTGTAAATTCTGAAGATCTGACTTCAATTTTTCATTCTCCAAGACCAATGTATTTGCGGCCGACTCCTTTTCTGCCATCAAAGCGGATCTCTCTTTAAAATGATTAACGATAATATCCTTGTTGGATTCAAGGTTGAAGGTGTCAGCTACAAACTTCAGTTCATCCTTGGACTATTCTAAACTCAATTTTAAATTGGCAGTAGTGCTGGTTAGGCTTTGATTCTTCTTATTCACCTTGTCGCGATCAGAACGAAGAACATCAAGTTCAGCTAAGAGCTCTGTATGCTTTTCTAATAGAAGAGAATATAGTTTCAACAAAGAAGCCGCCTTGAAAGCATACAACTCAGTTTTCCAGAGCTCGTCCATCTCGGCATGAGAAATCATCTGGTACTAAAAAATGCATGACTAGGATGAGTCACACCTCGAAGTTTAATGGCAACTCTAGTCTCCCGTAATGCTCTTCTCCTTAGCCCGGCTGGAAGAGGAGGAATTATAGTACCTCTGACTACAAACACCACGACTCGCGTAATGCCTCCAAGCCCTTAGCCTGAGCATTAGGGTTGGAATCTGTAACAGCCTGTTATGCACTCGTATTGTTAACATTGATTATGATATTAAGTGCAGTTACAATCACTGCAGTTCTTTTGAAAATGCAAGTAAACTTTTTCCTTTTCATTACGTAAGCGTTCAAAAATAATAATAAAAAGTAATGACATAAGTTGTGATCATAACTGAATTCTAAATGCGGAATAAATAAAAGATAAGATTAACTATCATACATTATTTATGTGAAGTTACTAAGGGGTTTCCATAAACCCACTTAACATAAATCTCACTTTTACGATTTTCCTATCATTGAGCATGCTTCTGTGTTCTGGTCACTGTGCGTAACCTACTCATCATTAATTTCTCAACTTTTAGTATATTAAACTAGACTCAATTAAATTTCCAAAAAGGTATCATATGTCTTAATTGGAGTTGTCTAACTCCGGTTATAACCGTTTGAAGTTGGACAAGCAAAATGCCAGCTAGCTCAAAATAGAGCATCAAACCTCTCTCACAATTTCTGCGATTCTGGATAATTTATTGAACCAATTACTCACAAATTTTTATGCAGAATACTAGACACCTTGAGCTTAAATTTGATGTATAATGAGCCTAATTCTAGTAAGAATTGAAGGAGAAACAATTCATGGAAGTCATAGACCCGAACAACCCCTGCACTGGACCTCTTTGGGAAGTCCGTTCTTTTCATTCTATAGGGAGATATAAAACTCTAAATGACACCAAAATTTTGACACAACATAGCTGATATCCCATCCTTTAAAATGGTGTATGGTATGTCCCAATTGGACCTCTATGGAGGGAGATATGCTCTCCCAAAGTTGGCCTAAAAATTTCTTATTTATTATGAATTTTGACGGCATCTCCTTTGTTTATTTAATATATCCCACTTTAACCAAAGTGTGTTTTAAACCTCAAATGGTACCTAATTGACAAGGGTGGCACACAAGGACCAACAGTACCTTGGTGCTCTTACAATCCATAACCATTTACATCATTATCATTACTTTACAATATATTTCTTAACTTCATTAAAACTTAAAAATCATTATAATAACATAATTCTATTTCATGCATTCTTAAAATTTGATATATAAAATCATAACCTAAAATAGGCCTATTGTCCTTCCATCACATACATGGTTCATTAATTACACAAAGTCCATAAATCATTAAATTACATTTCTCCAACTGTCAAATATAACTACAATTAAAATGCCTTAAGATACAACAATAATTATACAACACTAGACTTAGCCAAAATATAGCATGAACAAATAAAGGCATGGTACATGTCACTCATGCAATAAACAATATTCATGCTCTAAGTCTAGCCTATGCCTAATATAGCCCAAAATGCAAAATAGCAATCTAACTCCATGCACTCCACATGCTCGACCCGTGGACCTCTTGCCAAGTGCTCCAGCAATGCTACAACCACCTGAAACATAACCCCCATAACGCTGGGTGAGTTATACGAATATATCTCAGTAATCCAAAGGTTCTAGAGGATCACTCCACCCAATGGCTCACTCAGATGTAAAATATAATAATGAACTATAACAACAGAGAAAGAGAGAGCGATAGAGATATAGCAAGGGATTTAAAGAGATAAAAAGAGAGAGAGGGTATACGGATTTAGAGAGACAGGGAGATAGAAGAGAAAGACATATGATGGAGAAGGAATGGTCTGCGCCAAAACCATGCACCCATCCGGCCTACTGACCTCTGCATATAGCATACGAGCTCTCATCCAAGAATGTGTTCCCGGAACATCATTCAAGGTGCCCCCAACCATAACTCCCGAGACATTCGTAGAGTGCTCCTCAACGGATAACATCTCTACAACCCCAAGCCAACCGGAACTCCCTACGGAGGCCTCTCCAGTGGAAGTCCCCATTGCCATACGACAACTATCTACTGGCCAATGATACGATACAACTCTATGTACCCAACATTCACAAATGCAAGAACATATTATAATTACACTATTGCATAAACAACTTCCAACCACTACCCCAATGGGCATAGTGGAGCACACACGAGGATTAACCCTAGTACCAAGAGATTACCTTCTTGAGGATCCCAAGCTAGGTAGCTTCAAACACATGTTACCTCGTAACTTGCTCCAACCAAGAAATGCCTACACAAAAGGTCATTTCCATATTTATTAGTACTATAAAGACCACTCAATTGGTCATTCAAGTAATCATGCAATTGTGACTTAACAACTTACCAAATCACATCCATGGGAGGCAACCTACAGTGATCACACATAGGATCATCAATCCATTCGTAAACCAAGTCAAAACACAAGGCAAATACTTCATCTCACCCACACATAGGTTTCGGCCATTAAGGCCATAAGTACCCAACCATGTTGTTAATTTTATCATATCATCCCAACGGTTTCCTTACCCCATCGCAACACCAATTCAAGCCCACAATTGCATTTAAGTGTAATTCAAAGACATTTTTCCTACAATCCTTATCATTGCTGGATCCTACACAATCCAAGGGCTAGAAATTTTTCTCACAAACTCAATGCATCACACACACATACAACCTATTTAAACTTGATTCAATTCATCACAAGTCCAATTATTCAAAATTTGCATCATCCTTTCCCATTTTCCTTCACAAGGCCGAAATGCACATTCTAGGACACCAAGAGATTTTCAATTCATTTTCATACCTCAAACACACCATACCTCATACAATCAAGTACTACAACTAATCCACAACTCAATTTTACAATCACACAAAAATCTAATTTCACAAAATCTCAAGATCATCAACCAAAAATTCTTAGTTACCAACTTTTCCTCAATAAATTTTATGAGCTTAATCATCATAAACCATCACTCTAAGACACATTTATCTAATACACAATTTCAATTTGAGGTCCCCAATTACATCAATCTAAGAACACATGCTTTAGGTTTTCAAAATTCAATCTCAAAATTCATCCAACAATAAGTGGTGAAACTTACCAATAATCAAGGCCTAAGACTTCTCCACACAATACCAAAGCAATAGCTCAAGTAAACAACTCCAAGAACACCAATTTTTCTCCAAAAACCGTTGACAAGGGTAAGGTTTTTCTCCAAATTTAGGGGGTTTCAAGAGCTACTAATGGTTGGGTTGTGTTTGGATGGTTGTCTACTTAAACTTTCATGACAAACTTTGTTGATTTTGGTTAAGATTTGGTTATGAAATCAAAGGAACAAAATTTGCTCCTCCAACGGTGATGAACTCGGGATTGAGAGAGAGAAAGGGGAGAAAAAAGAGTGAATAGTGGTTGATGGCTTATATGTCCTAAGTCACTTAAGTGGATGGGTCTCACTTGACACCTCACTCAATTCAAATTATTTCAAATCTCCCACTTAACCCACCAATCTCCAAATAATTCCTAAATTATTTATAAAATCCAAAATTTAACATTCACCAAATTCCTTTAATTGCCCTTGAGCAGATGAATCCGGAGTTTTTCAGTCATTTCGTGAAATCACAGTTTTAAGCTGATATGTGCACTGTTGGCACGTTTCTCCAAAACCCCTAATTCTAATCAAATTTCACCAATAATCATAATTCTTAGTCCTATATACCTTTTCCAAATTATTTTCAAACCTAAAACTCAAATTTTACTGGACACGTTTTTCGATGCAATTGTACCGTTGTCTTTTTACCCAGTAAAAATACTATTCATCAAATTTCCAGAAACTTGCCTCACCACTCAATTTTTAGTTCTGAATCCATTTCCAGGGTTATTTTTCCCATTTGAGACCTTCAGAACTCAGGATTTTCACTAATCATACCCTTTAATCCTTATTTTAACTATAATTAAGTGTTTTAAAACTGCGAGGTGTTATAAAATTGGATTCCAACAAGTTGTCGGGTTCATCTATAAGATCCATCACTGATACAGTAGGATTAACAGCTGGGACAACAAATGTGGTGGCAGCAAAGGCTCCAAAAGTTTTCTGTCGTTTGGCAGCATGGTTGGGATGAAAGGATGATTTTCCTTGCAAAGCTAGCATATACTCTGGCTCCTCCTCCATTTCTGGATCTGCGATGGAAAAAATATATAGAGTAAATTGAGAAAATATTGGATAAAACACACAATATTAAGAAAAAACAACTACACATACTAGTTTTCTTTGAGCCGGTCTGTGCCCTGACTACAAAAGAAGTCGCGCTAAGATTGCCTTGGGAATTTACATGGTCTAACAAAGCTTTGGCAGTGAATTTATCTTCCTTAGATAGCCTCAATTTAAAGTCAGTTGACCTAAGAAGATGATGCTCTTGGGACCAATAAAGTGGAATCTTCCTTCCCCGTCCTCACCAACAGACCAGGGATGCTCTCCTACTAATTTAAAATAAGAGCCCTTGAAGAAGTCACCACAAACAGAAAATAGCTTCCGAGAAAGGTTGCTGGCACGACCATGGATACAGGTCCACCCTTTGAATTTGGGAGCTTCGAAACCAGATCGGGGAGTGTATATGTTAAAAAATTAAAGAAAAAGAGGAACAATGCAAGATAGTCACAAGGATGAGCATAGCTTCTCGAAGGCAACTATATAAGCCTATCCATTTGGATGAATCTGAGAAGGAGCAAGACGAGGAGACTCATGATTTGTATTTGAAACTCTGAAAAAGGAAATCTGATGCCAATCTTGGTAATCAGAACTCGGTAGAAGAAAAAAGAAGACGGTTCTTCAGGATTTCGTTCTGAGTAAACAGGCTCATATTCTGTCGGTGGAAAGGCATTAAATCAAACTAGGTTGCCAATAGGAAGCCCAAAGACATCTTCAGTTTTCAGGCTTGACCTGAAGCTAAAAAATTCTTCAGTTACCCAGGGAAATTATTTTTGAAGGTCACTACTAGGAAGGACGAAGCCCTGTCAGCAGGGGTTACATTGGCGTTTGATCTTGGCTAGTGGAGGTTACCCCGGCATCTAAAACTACAGAATGTGACTCC